>NW_011495057.1:4831679-4834390 GCF_000754665.1 Bison bison bison | reverse complement strand
TTTTCCAGTAATCATGTATGGATGTGAGAGATGAACTATAAAGAAAGCTGAGTGCTGATGAATTGATGCTTTTGAACTGTGGTGTTGGAGAAGACTCTTGAGAGTCCCTTGGACTGCAAGGAGATCCAACCAGTCCATCCTAAAGGAGATCAGTCCTGGGTGTTCATTGGAAGGACTGATGTTGAAGCTGAAACTCTAATATTTTGGCCACCTGATGTGAAGAGCTGACTCATTGGAAAAGACTCTGATGATGGGAAAGATTGAGGGAGGGAGGAGAAGGGGACAACAGAGGGTGAGATGGTTGGATGGCATCACTGACTCAATAGACATGGGTTTGGTGGACTCCGGGAGTTGGTGATGGACAGGGAGGCCTGGCGTACTGCAGTTCATGGGGTCGCAAAGAGTTGAACACGACTGAGCGACTGAACTGAACTGAACTGGAGAGACTGACATGGGAGCCAGAAGAGAGGGTAACCCAATCACTACATTATTCAAGAGATGATATTGGTACTTTTTCTATGAGGATCCTGGGAGTCAGAAAACTTGAGTGACTTTCCCAGAGTGGGACTGAGTACTTGATGCTTTGCAATATACACCACCTCATCACATGTCCCTGTTGGTTTAGCTTTTCTAAGGTTCACTTTTCTATTGACATTTTCCTCAACCTTTTCCCATGACATACTTTCTACTTAAGTAATGCACATTTGGAAATTCCCTGGCAGTCCGGTGGTTTAGAACTCCATGCTTTCATTGAGTTCAATCCTTGGTCAGGGAACTAAGACCCCACAAGCCAGGTGGCATGGCCAAAAAATAAAAATAAATAAATAAAAAGTAAACAAAATGAAGTCATGTATATTTCTGACAGACAGAATTTTGAAATTATGAAAACATTAAGAAAAACTAGGTCCAACAATTATGGATTAATAATTAATTAATAACAATTAATAATTGCTGATGTTTGGGGACACATTCTTTCAATCTTTTGAATGCATGTATGTACAATTTTTCTAGTCTGACTCTAAATGCTGGACCTAACATTTACCATGTTTAAGTTGTTTTGATTATTTAGGCTTCTCACTACAATTTATCAAAATAAACTTGAATCCTTATTTTTCCATTTATTTTCTTTGATAACCTGTAATAGAAGCCTATAGCACCGAATCCCTTCATCATCTCTTTTCCAGAGGTTGCTTCTCGCCCTCTCTTATCATGTGACCACATCACTTTTCAGCTCTCGCCTGAACCAGCTTGGTCTCGGATCTCTTGATCATGATTGTTTTTTTACTTCATTGGCCACAACTTCTCCCTCTCCTTCCCTCTCTTTTTCATCGTCACAAATGCCTCCAAGTTCAATTTATGATCTCGGTTTTCTTTCAATTCCTTCTCCCTAGGTGAGCTCCTCAAGCCACATTTCTTGAAATACCATCTACGCACCCATGAATCCTCCATTTATATCTCTACCACCCTTCTACCTTGAGCCCTCCCATAATATTCCTCTGCCTGGTTGACATCTCTTGGATGTTGTAGGACATCTCAAATGCCTTATTGAAATGTAGCTGCCTTGTCACCATAATATTCTCTTGATGTGTAAGTCTCATAATCCTATGTAGAAAGAAAATAATGTTTATTTGACCTGACTTGTTCCATAGGAACCCACCTTAGAAATTTTTCTAGACATCAGACTTCCCATTCAGTTCTCAATAGTGTCCACTTGTTTCCTCTTCCTGAAATTAAGCAGCAGCAGCAGACCTATGTTCAGTTATATGACATCTGCGTCATTGTCTGTGATTTCTCAGAGCAAATGGTAGGAACACATCTTCAATTTATATTAGTAATTCAGTATATAAGTCTTCTGAGCTCATTGAAGGTGACGAGCAGATCAACTCTAACTCCTAGCCTACTAGAACATCATTTGGCAGGGATTTAAGTGGGGGGGATATTGGAGGGTGCAGAAGAAGATAAAGGGTATTTTCCTTGGCAAATAACACAAGGCAGAAGGAAAGTTCAGTAGCTGTCTTCTGTCATCTGTCCACTTTATACCATCTTCCCTGTGTTATGAGCCAATACTGTCCCTGTTTTTCTTGAGCTTTAAAGAGTTTGTTCTTTTTTTAATATAAATTTATTTATTTTAATTGGAGGCTAATTACTTTACAATATTGTATTGATATTCATCAACATGAATCTGCCACGGGTATACACATGTTCCCCATCCTGAACCCCCTTCCCACCTCTCTCTCCATACCATCCCTCTGGGTTATCCAAGTGCACCAGCCCCGAGCATCCTGTATCATGCATCGAACCTGGACTGGTGATTCATTTCACATATGATAATATACATGTTTCAATGCCGTTCTCTCAAATCATCTCACCCTCACCCTCTCCCACAAAGTCCAAAAGACTGTTCTATACATCTGTGTCTCTTTTGCTGTCTCTCATACAGGGTTATCATTACCATCTTTCTAAATTCCATATATATGCGTTAGTATACTGTATTGGTGTTTTTCTTTCTGGCTTACTTTGCTCTGTATAATAGGCTCCAGTTACATCCACCTCATTAGAACTGATTCAAATGTATTTTTAATGGCTGAGTAATACTCCATTGTGTATATGATCACAGCTTTCTTATCCATTTGTCTGCTGATGTACATCTAGGTTGCTTCCATGTCCTGGCTATTATAAACGTGCTGCGATGAACATTGGGGTACACGTGT
>NW_011495057.1:4829887-4831106 GCF_000754665.1 Bison bison bison | reverse complement strand
AACCCATTTTGAGTTTATTTTTGTGTATGGTGTTAGAAAGTGTTCTAGTTTCATTCTTTTATAGGTGGTTGACCAGTTTTCCCAGCACCACTTGTTAAAGAGATTGTCTTTTCTCTATTGTATATTCTTGCCTCCTTTGTCAAAGATAAGTTGTTCATAGGTATGTGGATTTATCTCTGGGCTTTCTATTTTGTTCCATTGATCTATATTTCTGTCTTTGTGCCAGTACCATACTGTCTTGATGACTGTGGCTTTGTAGTAGAACCTGAAGTCAGGCAGGTTGATTCCTCCAGTTCCATTCTTCTTTCTCAAGATTGCTTTGGCTATTCGAGGTTTTTTGTATTTCCATACAAATTGTGAAATTATTTGTTCTAGTTCTGTGAAAAATACCATTGGTAGCTTGATAGGGATTGCATTGAATCTATAGATTGCTTTGGATAGTATACTCATTTTCACTATATTGATTCTTCCAATCCATGAACACGGTATATTTCTCCATCTATTAGTGTCCTCTTTGATTTCTTTCACCAGTGTTTTATAATTTGCTACATATAGGTCTTTTGTTTCTTTAGGTAGATATATTCCTAAGTATTTTATTCTTTTCGTTGCAATGGTGAATGGAATTGTTTCCTTAATTTCTCTTTCTATTTTCTCATTATTAGTGTTTAGGAATGCAAGGGATTTCTATGTGTTGATTTTATATCCTGCAACTTTACTATATTCATTGATTAGCTCTAGTAATTTTCTGGTGGAGTCTTTAGGGTTTTCTATGTAGAGGATCATGTCATCTGCAAACAGTGAGAGTTTTACTTCTTCTTTTCCAATTTGGATTCCTTTTATTTCTTTTTCTGCTCTGATTGCTGTGACCAAAACTTCCAAAACTATGTTGAATAGTAGTGGTGAAAGTGGGCACCCTTGTCTTATTTCTGACTTTAGGGGAAATGCTTTCAATTTTTCACCATTGAGGATAATGTTTGCTGTGGGTTTGTCATGTATAGCTTTTATTATGTTGAAGTATGTTCCTTCTATTCCTGCTTTTTGGAGGGTTTTTATCATAAATGGATGTTGAATTTTGTCAAAGGCTTTCTCTGCATCTATTGAGATAATCATATGGCTTTTATTTTTTAATTTGTTAATGTGGTGTATTACATTGATTGATTTGCAGATATTGAAGAATCCTTGCATCCCTGGGATAAAGCCCACTTGGGCATGATGTATG
>NW_011495057.1:4827285-4829787 GCF_000754665.1 Bison bison bison | reverse complement strand
TTCAGCTGTGAAGCCATCTGGACCGGGGCTTTTGTTTGCTGGAAGATTTCTGATTACAGTTTCAATTTCTGTGCTTGTGATAGGTCTGTTAAGATTTTCTATTTCTTCCTGGTTCCGTTTTGGAAAGTTGTACTTTTCTAAGAATTTGTCCATTTCTTCCACGTTGTCCATTTTATTGGCATATAATTGCTGATAGTAGTCTCTTATGATCTTTTGTATTTCTGTGTTGTCTGTTGTGATCTCTCCATTTTCATTTCTAATTTTATCGATTTGATTTTTCTCCCTTTGTTTTTTGATGAGTCTGGCTAACGGTTTGTCAATTTTATTTATCCTCTCAAAGAACCAGCTTTTGGCTTTGTTGAGATATGGTCTCTTTTGTTTCTTTTGCATTTATTTCTGGCCTAATTTTTAAGATTTCTTTCCTTCTACTAACCCTGGGGTTCTTCATTTCTTCCTTTTCTAGTTGCTTTAGGTGTAGAGTTAGGTTATTTATTTGACTTTTTTTCTTGTTTCTTGAGGTATGCCTGTATTGCTATGAACCTTCCCCTTAGCACTGCTTTTACAGTGTCCCACCGGTTTTAGGTTGTTGTGTCTTCATTTTCATTCATTTCTATGCATATATTGATTTCTTTTTTGATTTCTTCTGTGACTTGTTGGTTATTCAGCAGTGTGTTGTTCAGCCTCCATACGCTGGAATTTTTAATAGTTTTTATCCTGTAATTGAGATCTAATCTTACTGCATTGTGGTCAGAAAAGATGGTTGGAATGATTTCATTTTTTTTGAATTTACCAAGGCTAGATTTATGGCCCAGATTGTCATCTGTTCTGGAGAAGGTTCCGTGTGTACTTGAGAAAAAGGTGAAATTCATTGTTTTGGGGTGAAATGTCCTATAGATATCAATTAGGTCTAACTGATCTATTGTAGGTGTTGCAAGAGGGCATCAGAGGGCAGACACACTGAAACCATACTCACAGAAAACTAGTCAATCTAATCACACTAGGACCACAGCCTTGTCTAACTCAATGAAACTAAGCCATGCCCGTGGGGCAACCCAAGATGGGCGGGTCAGGGTGGAGAGATCTGACAGAATGTGGTCCACTGGAGAAGGAAATGGCAAACCACTTCAGTATTCTTGCCTTGAGAACCCCATGAACAGTATGAAAAGGCAAAATGATAGGATACTGAAAGAGAAACTCCCCAGGTCAGTAGGTGCCCAATATGCTACTGGAGATCAGTGGAGAAATAACTCCAGAAAGAATGAAGGGATGGAGCCAAAGCAAAAAGAATACCCAGCTGTGGATGTGACTGGTGATAGAAGCAAGGTCCGATGCTGTAAAGAGCAATATTGCATAGGAACCTGGAATGTCAGGTCCATGAATCAAGGCAAATTGGAAGATGTCAAACAAGAGATGGCAAGAGTGAATGTCGACATTCTAGGAATCAGCAAACTGAAATGGACTGGAATGGGTGAATTTAACTCAGATGACCATTATATCTACTACTGTGGGCAGGAATCCCTCAGAAGAAATGGAATAGCCATCATGGTTAACAAAAGAGTCTGAAATGAAGTACTTGGATGCAATCTCAAAAACGACAGAATGATCTCTGTTCGTTTCCAAGGCAAACCATTCAATATCACAGTAATCCAAGTCTATGCCTCAACCAGTAATGCTGAAGAAGCTGAAGTTGAACAGTTCTATGAAGACCTACAAGACCTTTTAGAACTAACACCCAAAAAAGATGTCCTTTTCATTATAGGGGACTGGAATGCAAAAGTAGGAAGTCAAGAAACACCTGGAATAACATGCAAATTTGGCCTTGGAATATGGAATGAAGCAGGGCAAAGACTAATAGAGTTTTGCCAAGAAAATGCACTGGTCATAGCAAACACCCTCTTCCAACAACACAAGAGAAGACTCTACACATGGACATCACCAGATGGTCAACACCGAAATCAGATTGATTATATTCTTGCAGCCAAAGATGGAGAAGCTCTATACAGTCAGCAAAAACAAGACCAGGAGCTGACTGTGGCTCAGACCATGAACTTCTTATTGCCAAATTCAGACTTAAATTGAAGAAAGTAGGGAAAACCACTAGACCATTCAGGTATGACCTAGATCAATCCCTTATGATTATACAGTGGAAGTGAGAAATAGATTTAAGGGCCTACATCTGATAGATAGAGTGCCTGATGAGCTATGGAATGAGGTTCATGACATTGTACAGGAGACAGGGATCAAGACCATCTCCATGGAATAGAAATGCAAAAAAGCAAAATGGCTGTCTGGGGAGGCCTTACAAATAGCTGTGAAAAGAAGAGAAGCAAAAAGCAAAGGAGAAAAGGAAAGATATAAGCATCTGAATGCAGAGTTCCAACGAATAGCAAGGAGAGATAAGAAAGCCTTCTTCAGTGATCAATGCAAAGAAAGAGGAAAACAACAGAATGGGGAAATTAGAGATCTCTTCAAGAAATCAGAGATACCAAAGGACATTTCATG
>NW_011495057.1:4826091-4826569 GCF_000754665.1 Bison bison bison | reverse complement strand
TGGTTTTAGAAAAGGCAGAGGAACCAGAGATCAAATTGCCAACATCCGCTGGATCATGGAAAAAGCAAGAGAGTTCCAGAAAAACATCTATTTCTGCTTTATTGACTATGCCCAAGCCTTTGACTGTGTGGATCACAATAAACTGTGGAAAATTCTTCAAGAGATGGGAATACCAGACCACCTGATCTGCCTCTTGAGAAATTTGTATGCAGGTCAGGAAGCAACAGTTAGAACTGGACATGGAACAACAGACTGGTTCCAAATAGGAAAAGGAGTTCATCAAGGCTGTATATTGTCACCCTGTTTATTTAACTTATATGCAGAGTACATCATGAGAAATGCTAGAGTGGAAGAAATGCAAACTGGAATCAAGGTTGCCGGGAGAAATATCAGTAACCTCAGATATGCAGATGACACCACCCTTATGGCAGAAAGTGAAGAGGAACTAAAAAGCCTCTTGATGAAGGTGAAAGTCGAG
>NW_011495057.1:4781017-4825991 GCF_000754665.1 Bison bison bison | reverse complement strand
TGGTGACTGCAGCCATGAAATTAAAAGACGCTTACTCCTTGGAAGGAAAGTTATGACCAACCTATTTAGGATATTCAAAAGCAGAGACATTACTTTGCCAACAAAGGTTCATCTAGTCAAGGCTATGGTTTTTCCTGTGGTCAGGTATGGATGTGAGAGTTGGACTGTGAAGAAGGCTGAGCACCGAAGAATTGATGCTTTTGAACTGTGGTGTTGGAGAAGACTCTTGAGAGTCCCTTGGACTGCAAGGAGATCCAACCAGTCCATTCTGAAGGAGATCAGCCCTGGGTTTCTTTGGAAGGAAGGATGCTATAGCTGAAACTCCAGTACTTTGGCCACCTCATGGGAAGAGATGACTCATTGGAAAAGACTCTGATTCTGGGAGCGATTGGGGGCAAGAGTAGAAGGGGATGACAGAGGATGAGATGGCTGGATGGCATCACTAACTAGATGAACATGAGTCTGGGTGAACTCCAGGAGTTGGTGATGGGCAGGGAGGCCTGGCTTGCTGCGGTTCATGGGGTCGCAAAGAGTCGTACACAACTGAGCGACTGATCTGATCTGATCTCATCTATTGTATCATTTAAAGTTTGTGTTTCCTTGTTAATTTTCTCTTAGGTCATCTATCCATATATGTGTGTGGGGTATTAAAGTTTCCCACTATTACTGTGTTATTGTTAATGTCCCCTTTCATACTTGTTAGCATTTGTCTTACATATTGTCGCGCTCCTGTGTTGGGTGCATATATATTTATAATTGTTATATCTTCTTCTTGGATTGATCCTTTGATCATTATGTAGTGACCGTCTTTGTCTCTTTTCACAGCCTTTGTTTTAAAGTCTATTTTGTCTGATATGAGTATTGCTACTCCTGCTTTCTTTTGGTCCCTATTTGCATGGAAAATCTTTTTCCAGCCCTTCATTTTCAGTCTGTATGTGTCCCCTGTTTTGAGGTGGGTCTCTTGTAGACAACATATATAAGGGTCTTGTTTTTGTATCCATTCAGCCAGTCTTTGTCTTTTAGTTGGGGCATTCAACCAACCCATTTACGTTTAAGGTAATTATTGATAAGTTTGATCCTGTTGCCATTTACTTTATTGTTTTGGGTTCGAGTTTATACATCCTTTCTGTGTTTCCTGTCTAGAGAAGATCCTTTAGCATTTGTTGGGGAGCTGGTTTGGTGGTATTGAATTCTCTTAGCTTTTGCTTGTCTGTAAAGCTTTTGATTTCTCCTTCATATTGGAATGAGATCCTTTCTGGGTACAGTAATCTGGGCTATACGTTATTTTCTTTCATCACTTTAAGTATATCCTGCCATTCCCTCCTGGCTGAAGAGTTTCTATTGAAAGATCAGCTGTTATCCTTATGGGAATCCCCTTGTGTGTTATTTGTTGTTTTCCCCTTGCTGCTTTTGATATTTGTTCTTTGTGTTTGATCTTTGTTAATTTGATTAATATGTGTCTTGGATGTTTCCCCTTGGGTTTATCCTGTTTGGGACTCTCTGGGTTTCTTGGACTTGGGTGATTATTTCCTTCCCCATTTTAGGGAATTTTTCAACTATTATCTCCTCAAGTATTTTCTCATGGTCTTTCTTGTCTTCTTCTTCTGGGACTCCTATGATTCGAATGTTGGGATGTTTAACATTGTCCCAGAGGTCTCTGAGATTGTCCTCATTTCTTTTAATTCATTTTTCTTTTTTCCTCTCTGATTCATTTATTTCTACCATTCTATCTTCTACCTCACTAATCCTATCTTCTGCCTCCATTATTCTACTATTTGTTCCCTCCAGAGTGTTTTTTATCTCATTTATTGCATTATTCATTATACATTGACTCTTTTTTTTATTTCTTCTAGGTCCTTGTTAAACTTTCCTTGCATCTTCTCAATCCTTGTCTCCAGGCTATTTATCTGTGATTCCATTTTTTTTTTTCAAGATTTTGGATCATTTTCACTATCATTATTCAGAATTCTTTATCAGGTAGATTCCCTATCTCTTCCTCTTTTGTTTGGTTTGGTGGGCATTTATCCTGTTCCTTTACCTGCTGGGGATTCCTCTGTCTCTTCATCTTGTTTATATTGCTGTGTTTGGGGTGGCCTTTCTGTATTCTGGCAGTTTGTGGAGTTCTCTTTATTGTAGAGTTTCCTCACTGTGGGTGGGGGTTGTACGGGTGGTCTGTCAAGGTTTCCTGGTTAGGGAAGCTTGTGTCGGTGTTCTGGTGGGTGGAGCTGGATTTCTTCTCTCTGGAGTGCAATGAAGTGTCCAATAATGAGTTATGAGATGTAATGGGTTTGGAGTGACTTTGGGCAGCCTGTATATTGAAGCTCAGGGCTATGTTCCTGTGTTGCTAGAGAATTTGCGTGGTATGTCTTGCTCTGGAACTTGTTGGCCCTTGGGTGGTGTCTGGTTTCAGTGTAGGCATGGAGGCGTTTGATGAGTTCCTGTTGATTAATGTTCCCTGGAGTCAAGAGTTCTCTGGTGTTCTCAGGATTTGGACTTAAGCCTCCTGCTTCTGGTTTTCAATCTTATTTTTGCAGTAGCCTCAAGACTTCTCCAACTATACAGCACCGTTGATAAAACATCTCCTTTCAAAGACAATGGGCTGCTTTTCTGGGTGCCTGCTGTCCTCTGCCAGCATTCAGATGTTGTTTTGTGGAATTTACTCAGCATTCAAATGTTCTTTTGATGAATTTGTGGGGGAGAAAGTGGTCTCCCCATCCTATTCCTCCGCCATCTTAGGACCGCCTCCCCTAAAGAGTTTGTTCTTGTCTTCCGTTTGTTTTGTGAGCCTCAGCTCAGCCTGGGTTTTAGCTTTCCTCATAAAATTCCCTCAAGTTGAGCCATTTTGCATTAAAAATCAAGGCTATGTATTTTTCATCTTTTGTTCATAGTTTTTTACAAAAATTTAAGGTCCTCAGAGAGTTTTCTATATGATCACATTGATAAATTTGCTGGATAGAAACCAGGGTGTCCAGTTAAATTTGAATTTCAGATAAGCAGCAAATGATTTTCAGTATAAATATATCCTATGCAATATTTGGGATTTGCTTGTACTAAAAATCATTGTTTATCTTAAATATCAAACTTAACTGAGCATTCTGTAATTTATTTGCTAAATCTGACAAGTTTGCATGTTGATATTTTCTGTTTGGTTTACTTCAGTTTTAAATAGTTTCAGCCTTACTTATTCACTTGAATTGCAATAATAGTAAAAATTTTAGCTTTGAAAAATTTCCATTTTTATTGAGTTGGGTTTGTACTTTGCTTTATATCATTTAAGGTACCTTATTGAATTAGTCTTCTCAGGCTGCCATAACAAAATACCACAAACTCAGTGACTTAACAACATTTATTATTTCACAGTTCTGGAGGCTGGAAGTCCATGATCAAGCTGCCAGCAAATTCATTCCTGGTGAGATCTTACTCCCTGGCTTGGAGATGGCCATCTTCTTTCTATGGCCTTTACTTTGTGCTCTCAAAAAAATTATCCACTTTTTTTCTGGATTGTTTCTATTTTGCTTTTATAAATTCTCAGGTACATGTCTTCCCTCATGAACTCAAAATTAGCATAGTCACTTTCTGGTCACTTTCAGAACTCTGAAAGAAAGAGTATTAAAACAGGAGCAACTCACCAGGTAGTAGGCAAAGCACTTTATATGTTTTATTTAATCCCTACAAAATCCACAAAAGATAATGTATTAGAGTTCTTCAGAAAGAAAGGAACCAATAGAATGTAGATAGATAGATATTATGGGGGATTACCTCACAGAATTATGGAGGCAGAGAGGTCATACATCTGCAGTCAGCAAACTGCAAGCCCAGGTAAATTGGTGTAATTCCAGTCCAAACCCCAAAGCCTGAAAACCAGGACAGCCAATCCTGGAAGTCTTAGTCTGAGTCTGAAGGTCTGAGAACCAGGATTGCCATATCCAAGCACAAGAGAACATGGATTTACCAGCCCAACCAGAGTGGAAAGTCACCCATTCCTCTGCCTTTTTGTTCTGTTTGGGGCCACATCAATCTACTGATTCAAAGCAAATCCAAAGAAAATCTCTTCAGAGTACCTTCAAAGACACATCCAGAAGTAATGCTTTACCAGTTATCTGGGCATCCCTTCACTCAGTCAAATTGACACATAAAATTCACCAACACAGTGTCTTCACTTGAGTTTTCCTATAGAAAGACTCTAATTTTGCCTTAGATGTAGATGCAGGAAGTTCATATAGGAAGTGATCCAGCATGCACTGGAAAAGTAATTTAAGGAAAGGAGAAAAGCTAGTGAAGGGTATGGAGTGAGTGGGGCCCTACTGTGGGCATCTGCGCTCAGTCCCAGTGGGGACTCTCTGAGGAACAGTGTGGAATTGTTCCCCTGGAAAGCCTGCAGGTTGGGGCATTTATCCTCTGCCTCCTACCTTCCTTCATTGCTTAAGGGCAGCCCTCAGGCACGAACTTTCCTTGAGGCCAAGATGCTCCAGTGGCTCCTGAGAAAGTCTTCAGTTACAGCCAGCCTCTGTCCATGCTGTCAGAGCCCTTCTTGAGAGCACTGTTTCCCTATCTAGGGTGCCTTCCTGGTGCTTTAGGTAGGAAGCGTGCCATCTCCAGAAGCAAAAGTAGAATTGGGACAACAGGATATGAAAGTAGGGTGAAGCCTAACAGTCCCTGCTACAAGTTGTTGTTGTTCTCTTACTGAGTTGTGTCAACTCGTGATCCCATGGACAGCAGCATGCCAGGCTTACCTGTCCTTCACTATATCCGGTCAGTAATGCTATCCAACCAGTTCATTGTCTGCTGCCCCCTTCTCATTTTGCTTTCAATCTTTCCCAGCATCCGGGTCTTTTCCAATGAGTCAGCTCTTTGTATCTGGTGGCCAAAGCTTTGGAGCTTCAGCAACAGTCCTTTCAATGAATGTTCAGAGTTAATTTCTTTTAGGATTGACTAGTGTGATCTCCTTGCCACCCAAGGGATTCTCAAGAGTCTTCTCCAATACATGTCTCCACCAGGCTCTGGGTTTCCTCATGAAACTTACTCTCTAACAGTTTAGAAGTGTTGAATAATTAATCTTAGGTCACACAAGTAATGAGTGATAAAGTTGAAATTCCAACACAGGTCAGTCTGAATACACTTCATCATTCAACCTTCCTTCTATTCACTTTTATCTGTTATTAGATTTTGGAGTTATAAGGACACCAGAGTTCACTAACTTGGCTATCTGACTTTATAAATAGGAATTGAGACCAAGAGAATGTATGTGCCTATATAGCAAGTTTACTTGACACATGTGAAAGCGAACAGGGATTAAAACTCAGATCTTCTGATCTCCATTCTAGTATCAAGTTTAAGTATAATCCTTTATTATATCCCCTAGAAACTCTTCTTATAATGTCCATTTTTTAACAGCTTTATTGAAGCTAAATTGTATACAATAGACTATACAAGTACAATTTGATATTTTCAACATACTTGTATACCCATGATCAATAAACAACAATCAACATACTGAACATATTATACACCCCCTTAAGTTTCCTCCTATTATCTCTTTCCTCCCAAATATCCCTAATTATCTTCAATTTCCAACAAATAGCAGTATGCTTTCTGTCACTAGAGATTAACCTAAATAAATGAAATCATACAGTATAATATTGTTTGGTCTTCTTCAATCAGTATAATTATTTTGATATTGAACAGATTATTCAACAAAAATGATATACAACATGAATAAAATGTTGTGTATCATTTTTGTTGAATAGTCTGTTCAATATTTTTGCCCATTTCTAAAACTGAGAACCAATTTCATAACTGACACAATCATTTTCCTGTTTGTTTTTTGTTGATTCTATTTCATTTCATTGATCTTTACTCTTTTTCTAGATTCATTGGTAATAAATGTTTTTTTAATGATTCCATTATATCTCCTTTGTTGGCATATTAGTTACACCTAGTTTCATTATTTTAACTAGCACTTTAGGGTTTATTATATATGTCATCTTCTTCTAAGTGATATTCTGCCACTCATGTAAAAAACTTAAAATAGCATTTTTCTATTTCTCTCCTCCTGACATTTATGTTACAAATATTATGCATTTTATTTTTATATTTATATTAAAACCCAACATTCAAATACCTTGTAAAGAGATTCAAATAAGTAAAAATCATGTATGTTTAACAAGTAGTCATCATTTATAGTGTTCTTTATTTCATTATGTAGGTTCATATTTCTATATAGCAACATTTCCTTCTACCTAAAAGACTTTTAAAGTATTTCTTATGATGTAGGTGTGCTGTTTATATGTTTCTGAAAATGTCATTTTACTTTTGCTTTTTGAAGATATTTTTGCTGGCTATAGAATTCTAGGTTGGCAGCTTTATCTTTCATGCATTAGAATTATTGCTTCAATATAAATGCATACTGTCTTCTCACTTCTGTTTAATGTGAAATATGCTTTCCTCCATATTTGTTCCTCTGTACAATTTTTGTTTTATTACTAGATTTGAGCAATTTTATTATGAAGTACCTTGCTGTACTTAACTTGGTGTTTCTTGTCTTTAGGATTCATGGAGCTTCGTGAACCTGTGGGTTTATGGGTTTTGTAAAATTTGGAAAACTTTCAACCATTATTTCTTCAAATATTTTTCTGTAGTCCCCACTCTCTTCTCTCCTTTTAAGATTCGAATGACATGAAGCTGCTTGAAGTTTTTCCACAACTCAGTGATGCTCCACTCACTTTTAAAAATGTTCTTTTCCTGTTTTTATTACTATGTCATCAAATTTGCTAATCTTTTCTTCTCTGATGTCTGCCACAAATCCCACCCACTGCAGTTTTAAATTTTATACTTTATAATAGTCACCTTTAGAAGTTTGAATTGGGTTGTTTTTTATCTTCTAGTCTCTATTTAACTTTTTAATCATATAGAATAAAAAGTTAATAACTATTTTAATATTCCTATGCACTAATTATAAATATGTGTGTCAGTTCTGAGTTAGTTTTAATTGAGTGACTTATTTCCTCATTTTTCATAAATTATATTTTTCTGTTTCTTTGCATGCCTGGTAATTTTTCACTTGATTCCAGACAATAAATTTTGCCTTTTTGAGTGCTCAATATTTTGCATTCCTAAAATAGTCTTGAATTTTGTTCTGGATTGCAGCTACATTGCTTGCCAACAGCTTCATACTGTCAGTTCTTGCAGTTAAGATTTTGTTAGGTGGGACTGAAATGGTGCTCAGTCTAGAGTTTATTATTCCTCACTACTGAGATAAGACCTTTCTTTGTACTCAACCCAATATTCTGTGAACCTTGAGGTTTTCCAGCCTGACTGGTGAGAACAATCTCTGTTTCCACCCCTGTGTGAGCAAGGCTCTGTTTCCTTTAATCCAACAGTTCTCAATTAGGGAAATTTTGCCTTACATGGGACATTTGCCTTGCAAGGTCTAGAGACATTTTTGGTTGTCACAAGAAACTGGAGGGGAGGTGGGTGCTATTAGACCTAGTGAGTAGAGGCCAAGGATGCTGCTAAACATTCTACAATACACAGGATGCATCCACAACAAAGACTTATTATGCAACCAGAAATGTCGATGGCACTGGAATTGAGAAACCGTGTTCAAATCCTTTCAGGTGACTCACACCAGTCTCCTAGAATTCCTTCACATGCCTGTGTTAATCACTGTTCTCAAAGGGGACCCTCTGTAGACTCTGGCGTTCTCTGCAAAGCTCTCTCCTTTCCTATACACTATGTCTGGGCCTGCATGCTCAGTTGTGTCCAACTCTTTGTAATGCTATGGACTGTAGCCCACCAGACTCCTCTGTCCCTAGGCTTTTCCAGGCAAGAATGCTGGAGTGGGTTACCATTTCCTCCTCCAAGGGATCTTCCTGACACAGGGATCTAACCCATGACTCCTGTGTCTCCTGCACTGCAGACGGATTCTTTACCACTGAGCCATCAGGGAACTCTATACACTGTAACTACCTTATTCTGCCAGGGTAACTTTAGTTTATAGGAGACTTGGTTTGCCTCTTCAGTGCAGGAATCCTTCTGGATCTGCCTGGGTTCCTTCTCCCTGGACCAAGGCTTAGAAACTTGCTCAAGGCAGTAAGATAGGGAGAACGTCAGTTCAGTTCAGTCGCTCAGTCGAGTCCGACTCTTTGCGACCCCGTGAACCACAGCATGCCAGGCCTCCCCATCCATCACCAACTCCCGGAGTTTACCCAAACTCATGTCCATTGAGTCAGTGATGCCATCCAACCCTGTCATCCTCTGTCATCCCCTTCTCTTCCTGCCCTCAATCTTTCCCAGCATCAGGGTCTTTTCAAATGGGGAGAACTTAGGCTCACTTTATTGCTTTCTCATCTGTCAGGATTGCTGTCCTTTGTCACCTGATGGCCAGTGTCTCACAAATTGTTGTTTCATATACTTTGTTCATTTTTGTTGTCATTTCTGGTAGGAAAGTAAATCCCTATTACTCCTTCTTGGCCATAAACTCAAATGTAAACTTAAATGTAGTTCACCTTGCCTTCCCTTACCTGTTGGTTTACCCGTATGCTGTAAAGGATTGGTAACTGTGGAAGTACCTTGTGATCTGCCTATATGTGTGCCCAAGAGCACCTGTGTGTGCACCATACACTGATACACAGACCCTGCACTAATAAGCTATGAGCTCACCTTCCTCTGCAGTGTTCTTTCTGCTTCTAGATTCTTTGACGGATCCTGAATTTTTAAAGTAGTTTACCCAACTAGTACTTTCAAAAAGCAAAATGCCCTTGGCCTAAGAATTCATATTCCAGTTGTAAGTTTTATTTGATGGTAAATGGCTGAAATAGATGCCCTGGAGAGAACTGGTCTTTTTGGCAGCACTGGCCTTAGGCAAAATTGTTAAGTAGGTGAAGTATATCTTCAGGGAGCTCCCAAATTCTCCTGCTTACCCTCCCCTATTCCAGAGCCTTTGAGTTCTCTCCTCTAATGCCAGAGCATGTGCTGATTTCAATTTTTTTAAACATTTGGTTGTCAGGGATTGATAACTTACATTTTCACTTTTCTACAGATATTTGCATTTCATAGACAGCAAAGCTTTAAGGCAGCTAGCTAAAATTGATTATAACTCCTTTGATTGGAAACAGCTGCTTATAGATAACACTATGTTGAGAAGGTGACTCAGCAGAAAAGAACAAAGATTGATTAGTGATGTCTGCACATACAAACATAGGAGGCAAGAAATTTCCTTCCCTAATGTAGAAGTGTTCATTCTACTGGAAAATTTCCAAGCACTAGAAATCGAGTATAAAAAAGACTTCAGGGAACAATGGAAACTCATTAATGACCTTGCAATCAGTCTAAATAGGGCTGTTGTATGGCATCACATAAAAAGTCGAGGTTGCTTTTTCTAAGTGTAACAAGAATCTAGTGAAATATCATAAATAGAATATAATGCCATGGAGATCTTTTATACTGATCCTTCAGATCTTAGAGACTATTCCTTTTTGTTCCCACTTTACCTTTTAACCATCTTCTTTAGGGTTCATAGAGTAACCCATGCACAGTAAGCACTTCCAGAACTAGTAAAGTATTTCTCATACATTACTGCCTTAATGAACTGAAAGATTCTCTAAAGTCCCAGATGTTTCACTTATTTATTTCTAAGCTATTTGGTGCCGTATAAAATAGCAAACACCTTCTAAAGTAGAGAGGAATTCACTTATTTCTGTTTATCTTTCCATAACATGAAAAAATGAGGTACATACTGTCGTCAATGATACAGAGTTATGGAAAAAATAAATATACTAGATTAATCTTTTTCAAAGTTTCTTGTAAAGGTAAAGCTTGGAAAGGAAATTGGCAGAGTGCTTACTATTACATACCAGGCACTGTACCCCATTCTTACATATGTTGTCTCATTAATTCTGATGGCTCAGTGGGAAAGAATCCGTCTGCCAATGCAGGAGACAGAGGTTCAATCCCTAGTTCAGGAAGACCCCCTGGAGAAGGAAATGGCAACCCACTCCAGTGTTCTTGCCTGGGAAATCCCATGAACAGAGGGACCTGGCGGGCTATATAGTCTATGGGGTTGCAAAAGAGTCGGACACGACTTAGTGACTAAACAACAACGGGAAAGAATCACAGTATCATCCCACCACTACATGCCATCTGAATGTCTCAACAGCCCACTGACGTAGAAGTGTGTGAATAAGACCATGATGATATTAATACCTATATGGTATTGGTTCAGAGGCTCCATCTGCAATTTGAGGTCCTCAGTGCTCTTTTAAACTGGCCTTTGGGGGTTTCTGGAGGCATCTCTTCACCATGGTCATGATTAGGCACCTCATGTACTCTTGTTTCAGCATCCAGAGAGGTACCCTCTGCCAGCCAGCCCCCCAGGGGTGGCCTTGTGCCACTGCTCTGCTATCATGGCCTTTCTTGGGAATGTGGTTTCTCTGCCTAAAATGCCTTTTCTGGTGCTCTCACATCACATACCCCCAGTCACTAAATGATATCAAGTTTCCTTCAATCTCACTCTGCTGAAGACCCATTGCACCCTTGCAGGAACTGAAAGAATATTTTTCTCCTCAACTTCCAATAGGCATTTTGTGCTTCACTCTCTGAACTACATAGCTTGTTCTCCAAGTGTAAAAAAAAAAAAAAAAAAATCCCTTTTGAAAACAACTCCCTCAGCTTCTGCCTACAGTTGCTCAGGGGCCCCTGTCACTCTTTCTTTAAATCCTGTCACTCAAGGCAATTCAAAGTTCACTGGGTTAGGCTTCATGGCATCTTATGCAATACATACCTCAGCAAGATCTGAGCTGTTAGGAGTTGAGGCTCGAAAGAAGCTTCCATCAAGACTGCGACTGTTGCTCTTTTAGAGGTTGCAACCTTCCCATTTGTCAGTTGGGTTATCTCCTGTGAATATAGCACTGGAGTTGTGGCATTGTCCTTCACTGAGATGGTTGTTGTTGTTGTTTAGTTGCTAAGTCATGTCCAACTCTTTGCGACCCCATGGACTGCGGCACACCAGGCTTCCCTGTCCTTCACTATCTATCGGAATTTGCTCAAACTCACATCCATTGAGTTGATGATGCCATCCAATCATCTCGTCCTCTGTCACCCTCTTTTCCTCCTGCACTCAATTGATCACGCTTCTGGAAGCTCTATACACTGCCAGCAAGGTGGGCTTTCATGATCTCCTCTCTGCAAAGCCAATGCTCTGCAAAGCCAATGCCCAATAGGCTCACCACACCTATAGAACTCTCTTCCTGGGACACAGATTTCTTCTCACCCAACTGTCATGAATCCGTTTTCACGGACATGTTCACACTGGATTTCAGCAGCCAGTGAGCTTGACTTTTGCATACAACACATAGAGAGAGAAGAAAGCTGAGAGAGAATGTTTTATATCCCAAAACAAAAAAATTCTGATTCAATAGAGTTGGAAAAAATCCACACATCCATTGCATGATTTTCTAAAACTTCATAGTGGGTATGTCAAGAGTTTGATAATTTTTAAGATATCTTGGTGGAACTCTTTGAATATACTCTTCAAGGTAATAATTAATTCCCTACAGAGAACACTCATTTAAAAAAGTCATGTTACCGAAGAGGAAAGAAAATACTAAAAAGCCAGGAGATCACCACATAAGCTAGCTGACAGTCAAATCTTTTGGAAGTTTATACAAGAAAATGAGGGCTTTGTGTGTAGGTCACTGATTAAGATTTTGATCTGCTAGATATGAGTCAGATAGCCATGTATTATTACTCACTTGAAGTCCCACTGAAATATGTCCCAGGCGATTATCATGCAGTGCTTATGTTAGAAAGAGATCTGTTCCCCTCACCTGTAGAGAAACGTTCTCACACAAACAGGAGTACAAAAAGGCCATCGAGGTTGTCAAGTGTAACATGAGGAACCATCAGAATCTCTGGGAACATCAGATTCTTCTCCTTCCCCCTCTCTACCTCCTCACACTCTTCATACTCGTGGCTTGAAAAAATACGAAATCCTGATGCTCCTGCTAATAGGCTTATAAAGACACACCGCAAGTGTGGTTCTTAGGGAGCAGTTTGTGGGAGACTAACAGATACCCTTTCTCTTCTCTGCCCAGATGATGCTCCTTCCTGCATTCTCAGAGTAAGAGAGATGTGCTTTTTTTCCTCTGCAGTTTCACTTTACAGAGAAATAAAAAGAGCCAATTTTGTCTTGGCCCTTAAAGAGTGAATGGCCCTTTAATTTTGAAGTTGGTGACTTTTTTCCTTTGGCGCTACCAGCCATTATTGGAACAGGATAAGTTCTTTTCATTTTTCACTCTTCCTACTTTAGAAGTCAGGGACTTCCTCAGTCACTAATATAACCAAATCTGTCTTCTCTTTTAGCTTCATTCCTAGCTCTGTTGAAACTTCAGGATTTATACCAATATTACAGACAGAGAGGATAACTGTGTGAAGGACTAAGGATATGCCTTCCTTCTTGAAAGGATGGAAGGAAGTGTGTGTGGGTGAGTATATGGATAAGTTTGAACCCCAGAGTGAAGATAGGTTCTCAACTGCTACAGTTTGTGCAAATGAAGATTTTTTAAATATAATTCTTGTCTTGTCTTTAATATCGTGGTTTCTGCTTTTATCTTGTAGTGATTAATTGGATTTATTGCCCCTTTATTTTGATCATATATCATTTCAAATCCATGAGGTGGAGGTAAGGCAAGTGCCTCAGATGGTAAAGAACCTGCCTACAATGCAGGAGACCTGAGTTTGATCCCTGGGCCAAGAAGATCCCCTGGAAAAGGGAATGGCAACCCACTCCAGTATTCTTGCCTTGAGAATTCCGTGGACAGAGGAGCCTGGTGGGCTACAGTCCATGGGGTCACAAAGAGTTGGACATGACTGGGTGACTGACACTTTCACTTTTCATAAAAGAATTAATTTAGAGAAGTGGGAATTGAGCAGCAGGAAGTGGAAAGAGCTTAGATTTCCAGCCCGTGTCCTTCTCCCCATCTTGGATGTAACATGGTTGCAGGTACTGCAGTCACCAGTTCCTCCTGCCAGGGCTCCTGCCCACCCCTCCAAGTCCTTACTCCATGGGTTATAACCTTCAGCTATCAATTCCTTGAAAACACCATATCAAATAAGATAACTGATTCTAGATGGTGATGACCCTAACTCAATTGTTTAAACAATAATAATATTTACCATCTCTCGTGGGTCTTCCCAAGTGGTGCTAGTGGTAAAGAACCCATCTGCAATGCAGGAGATGTGGGTTTGATCCCTGGGTTGGGAAGCTCCCCTGGAGGAGGGCATTCTTGCCACTCCAGTATTCTTGCCTGGAGAATCCCATGGACAGAGGAGTCTGGTGGGCTACCATCCACCGAGAAGCACATAGTTGAACACAACTGAAGCGACTTAGCGTGGCACCATCTCTTGTAATAAGTCTGGCCAGAAAGGGTCTCCATGGTTGGCATAATTGGAAGCTCAACAAATTCAGTGATACAGGTTCTTCTCTCTGATAAAGTTCTTCCCTATCATATCCTCAGCTTTGACTTGACTTAAAACTAATTTCCCACATTGTGATCAAATAGTTGTAGCAGCCTGGAGACAGGAAAAGGACCAAAGTCTTCTGATGCTTTCTTAAGAGTGAGGCAAGCTCTCCCTGGGGTTCCCAGGAAATCTCACCTTCCATCTCATGGGTGAGACTTGGGTCATGGCCCACCCTCTAACTGGAATTACCTTGAGATACTGGAACTATGCACAATTCACGCCAAGCTGAGGACTGAGCCACCAGTGCTGAAAGGTGGCAGCTCAAAACTGTCAGGCTTCCACTAACAAGGCTGATGTGAGAAATGGACAGAGAAAAGACAACAAAGTACATCTGCTATGCATGAACATTAGGAAAGAAATCAAGCCAAACAAAACCTAAGTAAAATTCTCCCATCTATCACCAGTGGTTCCTCTCCCCAAAGGTAGCCAACTTAGCAGTTTCTGGCTTATCTATCTTTCATTAAAAATCTTAATTTATATAATGTGCTCAGTCTCTCAGTTGTGTTTGACTCCTTGCAACCCCATTGACTGTAGCCAGCCAGACTCCTCTGTCCATGGAATTTCCCAGACAAGAATACTGTAGTGGGTTGCCATTTCCTTTTCCAAGGGATCTTTCCAACCCAGGGATCAAACACACCTCTCTTGTGTCTCCTGCATTGGCAGGCAGATTCTTTACCATTAGCACCACCTGGGAAACCCCAATTTATATAATAAAATTGTTTGTATAATAAGGAAAATCTTTATAATCCCCATATATATGTAACTGCCATTAAGTATGTACATAAGTGAAATCCTACTACACAGGTTTAAATATCTCTAAGATCTTTCATATTAGTCCACACAGATTTACAATACATTATTAATGTGTTGTAATATTTCATCATATGATTTAATCCTGATTTACTTAGCAAATCCCCTGTAACGGATACTTAGATCATTTCCAGGTTTTGTTGCTAAAACTTTTAATATTAAAGAAGATGCTTTATTGGGCCTAGATAGACAATTAACTAGTTTTATTTTGAGAATGTAATCACCGTGTGAATTTCTTATGGTGGAACTGCTTGGTCATTTAAATTTTTAATCTATATTTCTAAATTGCTCTTACAAAAAGGAGGCATCAGTTTATACTGACTCCAACTGTACAGGAAGGTGTTTATTTGCCACAGTCTCGTCAACCCTGGATATGATCATATTGTTTAGTTTTTCTCAATATTTTAGATGAAAATTGTACCTTCCTAGAATTGCGCTCATTTGAAGTAGTTTCATGTCTGCTCCCCTCACTTCTCTCTACTAGCTGATAGTTTTCCTTTGCTCCTGTGCCTAGATTTGCAGCTTAAACGTTGTCTGTGTGCAGATGCATGACTGGCCCCTGCTTAGAGCTCCAGGGTCATTCCATCTGCTTTCTCACAAGTTCTCCACATTCCAGCCCACGGGCCTCCTCTATGTGAGTTGGAGGACATGATCCTTTTACCCTTTGAGGTCTTGGCTCACGGTGATTTCTTTGCCTGGAACATTAACCTCTCCTCCTGACCCCACTCACACCTCTTCAGTCCTAGCTGTCTATATCTGTGCCACATGCTCACTCATGTCTGATTCTTTACGACCTCATCAACTGTAGCCTGTCAGGCTTCTCTGTCCATGGGATTCTCCGAGGCAAGAATATTGGAGTGGGTTGCCATTTTGCTGCCTACTTTCAACTCATTCTTAAAATTTCACCCCTGATGCCACTTCTTCAGGGAGGGCTCATCCAGATACCTAGTCTAATTAGGTTCTCCTTGTTATATGTTCTCTTTGTACTTAATAGTGCATAGTTGTTGGCCTAAATAACTATACAGTATAATGTTTATGCATTGGAGAAGGAAACGGCAACCCACTCCCGTGTTCTTGCCTGGAGAATCCCAGGGACAGGGGAGCCTAGCGGGCTGCCGTCTGTGGGGTCACACAGAGTCGGACGCGCCTGAAGCGACTTAGCAGCAGCAGCATAACGTTTATGCAGTTATCTTTTGAAATATCTGTCTCCCTCACTAGACCACAGTCTCCAAGAAGCACATCTGTCCTGTGGGGTTGCTGCATTCTCCGTGCCCAGCACAGTACCAGGCATACACACATCCTGAAACTTGGACCATCAAGTGAGAACAATGGGGGGATGAGGAATGAAGGAAGCTCAAAAGACTTGGGGAAAAGTCTGCTAGAATCTATATGCAAGTGCTAAGGAAATGTTTCCATCAGAAACTACTCTTGAAGCTTTCTGTGAGCTAGATCTTTATTGAGTGCCTTTGGGTCTATAGTGACTCTGGATGAGGAACACTGTTAGCTGCTTGGTCATGTCCGACTCTATGGGACCCCACAGACTGTAGCCTGCTAGGGTCCCCTGTCCATGGGATTTCCCAGGCAGGAGTACTAGAGTGGCTAGCCGTTCCCTTCTCCAGGGGTTCTTCCCAATCCAGGGATTGAACCCAGGTCTCCTGCATGGCAGGCAGATTCTTTACCATCTGAACCAGCAGGGATGAGGAATAGTCTGAGCACAGAAGAACTATCCGGTGCTAGGAGACTACAGCACAAAGTAGGTGTTAATTGTTGTTTACCAGCAAGTTGAAAAGAGGTGTCATTTTATTGTATAATTCAAATTAGCTTCCAGAGTTTCAACTCCATTCTGCAGGAGGAAGCAGAAGCTTATTTTTGCCCAACTTGGGTTCTCACCTCCTTTCAAGAGTTTGCTGAGCTCCAAGTGGGCTTCCCTTGTAGCTCAGTTGGTAAAGAACCTACCTGCAATGCAGGAGACCTGGGTTTGATTCTTGGGTCGGGAAGATCCCCTGGAGAAGGAACTGGAGACCCACTCCAGTATTCTTGCCTGGAGAATCCCCATGGACAGAGGAGCCTGGCAAGCTACAGTCCATGGGGTCACAGGAGTTGGACACGGCTTAGCAATTAAACCACCAAGGGGCTTATGGGGATGGACTCATGGGGTTCTTGAGAGATCTGCCCCCTGTCTCATTTGTCTATGAGCACCACAGTGATCATCGCTGTCACATCCCTCTACCACTGGCAGCCCCTCTCTGGCCGGGCAGCTTCTACCAAGAATTTCTTGCTTAATGGCAGAGCGCAGGAATGCCCTCAGCGCTCTTTATGGCCCCAACCAACCTAGAGCTGGCAGGCAGCCGCTCCCTCTCTGGGGTCTTGCAGTGTCCAATGGGGGGTACGGTCTGCCAGGAATGAGGGTGTGGAGTTTCTCTGCCCTCCTGGTGCCCACACTTGCCAAGCCCCTCTCTCTGACATCCATCGAGCTCTCTGTTCCCCTCCAGCTTTCCTCCTTTCCCTAGACTGAGGAAGTCTTTTTCTCAACCCAAACAAAAATACCTGTTTTTCTGAATCTGATGCTTTACCTCTGTCTCGATCTTCTAAATTCTCCAAGAGTTTTGGCTTTTTAAATTAAAAAAAAAAAAAAAAAGCCAGAGACTCGTTGTCTTCTTTCTGCTTTATACCCTGTCATCCCCTTCCTCTGAGGCCATGAACTCAGGCCAATAACCTGCTGGACAGTGGTGTGAGGGCAGTTTGGGGAGGGAAAGGGGGAGCCTGGAGGAAAAAGGAAATAAAACAAAACACTGGCTACTCTTTCAAAAATATTATCCTGTCATCCATTTCCAGGAGGGGGCAATTAACACACTAAATGCAGCAGAGAGGCTGAGAAGAGCATACTTAAAGATCTCTAGGTTTCTTTCCTTTAGTGAATGACAGCAATAACAAAAAAAACACCTTTTATGGTGGATGGATAAATGTGGAAGCCAGATTGATGGAGATTAAAGGGGTTAAAGAGATTCTTCTTTCACATACCCTAACTCTCCTTTGTAATCTATTTCATTTGGTTTCATCTCCATGAAGATGAAAAAGGCAGTGCAAAGCAATGTTTCTTTGCTTGTTTCTGCCCATTTTCTGTAGAATAAAAGATAACAACATTCAAACAATATGGAGGCCAAAAAAGAGGATAAAAATCCTGCATGGAAAAGAGTACACAAATCCTGCATGGAAAAGAGTACAAATTATTCAGAGTGGTGGCTCAGTGGTAAAGAAGCTACCTGCCAATGCAAAAGACCAGGGTTCGATCCCTGGGTCAGGAAGATTCCCTGGAGAAGAAAATGGCAAGCCACTCCAGTTTCCTTGCCTGGAAAAGCCCATCAGGAGAGAAGCCTGGTGGGCTACAGTCCACAAGGTCACAAAGAGTTAGATATGACCAAGCAACTGAAGAACAGCAATTGTTCAGTACATTCACATATAAAAATATATTTAGCAATTTAAAAAAATACAGTTAATTGATCCAGTGAGAACTATGGTTCTTCTGAAGTCATTAAAAATGCATCACATAAATGAGCCTTTAATCAGATTTTTTTTTAAAGGCATCTTTCACCACATAGCCCAAGAAATCACTGAAAGTTTTTGTTTCTAAAGTACATAACAAGCATGTGTAGCATTTTAATTTGAATTTAGCAAACATTTATTAAGCTTCTACTATATACTGTGTGTAATATTTTCACATGGTTGTCTCATTTAACCTCAACCATAATCCAGTAAAGATGGAATTATTATTTCCACTTTTCAGGGGGAGACACTGAGGCTTAGAGAGTTTAAGGAATTTGCCCAAGTCACATAGATAAAAAGCAGTGAACCACTATTCAATGTTGGGTTTTCTATCTCCAATTCCAGAGTACATTCTACCATATCATTCATACAATATCAGTAATGTAGTGGTCTGTGAAAGCAGGATTTCAGGTGAGTCTATTTTTAAAAAAAATCAAAAGTAAGAAAAGAATAGGCGACGACTGCTTGATAAAGACCTTTGAGAGTTCAAGGAGAAAGAGGATTTGAGCATAGCTTCAGAGTGAAGGGACTTGAGGAGGTCTTTATGAAAGGCAGTGGTTCTCACAACACCCACCACAACCACCTGGAGGGCTGGTAATAAATAGAACTGTAGGACTCCACCCATGAATTCTGAGCAAAGATCCAGAGGTGAGATCAAGAATTTGCATCTCTAAGCAGTTCCCAGATGATGCAATGCTTCTGGTTAAGAGACTAGAGAAACACTGTTTTGAAAAATGGAACAATTGCCTGTTTGAAAAGAAGAATGAAGCAGTGAGTCAATATAGAGAAATGGACTATAGATGCTGAGGAGTGTCCTAGAGAGCAGAGGTGGTGGGAGTGACAGAACAGTTTCAGTTGATGACACCAGCTTAAAAATGAGGACTAAGACCCATTCATCTGAGAAAGAAGAGAAAAGCAAAGATGAATGTTGAGTCAGAAGAAGGGTTGGAGAGGAGAGGGGATGTAGATGCTCACTCAAGTTGTATTGTAGGTTCATTGGTTGTTTTGAGTGTTGATATAAGGAAGGGTAGGACTTCCCAGGGGCACTAGTGGTAAAGAACCTGCCTGTCAATGCAGGGGACCCAAAACCTGGGTCTGGAAGATCCCCTGGAGGAGGGCATGGCAATCCACTCCAGTAATCTTGCCTGGAGAACCCCATGGACAGAGGAGCCTGGTGGGCTACAGTCCATAGGGTTGCACAGAGTCAGACACAACTGAAGTGACTTAGCACATAGCAGTAAAGGTAAAATTGCCTCCCTAGGTGGGCAGAATTCCTCCACAGAGTGGGAAGGGCTCAGAAATCAAAAGAGTGTGTGTGTGCTGGGAATCTGCAGGGGTTGAAGTTTAAGGAAACATCCCAGGTGCCTGCTCTCCTTCCTGAGCTTGCACGGACCTGGCTGCATCCCGAGAGAATAGGGTGCATTATTTACTACACTTATTTTACCATAGGGTGTGAATGGTTCATTCTGTGAATCAACGTGACTGCCTAAGAGGTGACTGATAAAAACAATTTGTCTGTGATGGTGTTTCTGGAAGAGAGCAGCATTTGATTCAGCAGACTGAGTAAAGAGAAGCGCCCTCAGTAATGTGGGTGGGCATCATCCAATCCATCGAGGGCCCAAATGGAACAAAAAAAGCAAAGGAAGAAAAAATTCTCTCTCGCTTCTTGAGCTGGAGTGTCTGCCTTTTCCTGCCCTCTGTAATTGGAGCTTCTGGTTCTCTGGAATTTGAACGAGGACTGAATTATATCATGGGCTTTCCTGGTTCTCCAGCCTGCAGATGCCAGATCGTGGTATTTCTTGTTCTCCATATGTGCTTCAGCCAGTTCCTATAATTAAAATATCCCACTGGGTCTGTGTGTCTGGAGAACCCTGACTAATATATAGAAATCATCTTTACTGACAGTGATTTCAGGTATATGTTCAGCCATTTCTTTTTCACTCACCCATTAAAAATGAGATCAGGGAACATCACTTACAAATGAGATTCACTCACTTTAAACAGTAGACATAGGAACAAGGGAACGTCTAAACCAATGCTTTTTATCATCACTTACACATGTGCATCTGCAAACACAAGCCCAGTCTGACATAGAAGCTGGGTGTGCAGTGATCATCAACGTGTGAGAAGTCAGGCTTCCCAGGGTGGGAAGATGAGGGGTGGAGGAATGATGTTGGTTAAGCAGCTTCATCTCTATGACAATGCACTTACCTCTGGAAATTTCCTGTAGTCCTCTGTCACCCACTGTTTGGATCTATTAGAGAGATGCTTCCACATGGGTGCTCAATCAACATTGGTGAGTGTTATCATTCTACTAGTATTTGGTGAGCAACTGCTCAGTTTCAGGAAAAGTTATAAGCACTGGGAGAAAGTAGAAGTAAAGTATTGTCCCTGTTTTGGAACAGCCCAATGTCATGGAGGGGACAATACGTAAAAGAAATATGTGTAAAACAACACGTGCCTGGCAGGGGAAGGTGACATTTGATTTTGAGGGGAGACTTGAAGAAAGATTAGAAGTTCTGCAGATACTTTTAGGAAGAAAGAACAGCCTTAGCCATGGGCAAAGAGTTAATGGAATGTTTGAGGATCAGACACTTTTATTTCTTGGGGGAGATGGAAAAATAAACCTTTCTTGACCATCTTTGATTCATCTAGAATGGTACTGGAAGTCTTGTGTATGTGACCTCACTTATTAAGCAAAACAAACTCGTGAATCCATCTTAAAGAAGTGGAGATTCTGTGTTTAGTCACTCAGTCATGTCTGATGCTGTGAGCCCATGGACTGTAGCCCACTAGGCTCCTCTGTTTATGGAATTCTCCAGGTGAGAACACTGGAGTGGGTTGCTATGCCCTCCTCCAGGGGATCTTTCCCACCTTGAGATTGAACCTGGGTCTCCTGTATTGTGAGTGGACACTTTACTGCCTGAGTCACCAAGAAAGCCCAGAGATTCTAAGATGTTCCAAATATATAGGAAGTCAGAGGAGCCCAGACCTGGAACAGAAGCCTCTAACAGCTTCTCTGGAAGAAAAGCTAAGAAATATACCCAAGTGTCTTATCATTCTGTGCTTTCATTTCTTGATCTGACAATTGAGAAACTAAAATTTGCCTTGAAGTGTTGTTGCGACTTTGGCTCCCTCATAAAGTATCTCGTCCCTTCTCCGGCACCCTGTTTGTGCTCAGGGAATAGGAGCTATGTCTTCTCCTCCTTCTCCTTCCTCCTCCTCTCCCACTTCCTCTCCTTCTGCCTCCTCCTCCTCCTTTCTCTCCTCCTCCTCATCCTGTTCCTCCTCCTTCTTCTCCTTTTCCCTCTTCTTCCTCCTCTCCTTCTCCCTCTTCTTCTGTTGCTGTAAACTTGCCAAGGTGACGCAGTAAGATGAGAGCTGTGATTCACACCAAAGTTCCTTTAGACTCTAGATATCCTGCCTGCCCAAAGCCCGTGTTTGTTCCTGCTCTGCTCTTTAGCTGTCTGTTTAAAGAATAAATGAGTATAACACTTATTACCGACCTCATCCCCTGGTGGGAGGCAGCATGATTTACTAGAAAGGGAATGAGCTTGGGAATGTGACAAATCTAGAGTTGAGTCACCATTTCATCACTCACAAGTTGTGAAGCTGTGTGACTTTGGGCAAATGTTGACCAACCACCGCCCACTCCCCCCATCTTTTTGCTTATCTGCAGAATGGCAGGTAGCCCGGCAGCAACTGAGGTCATACCCATGCGGAATCTGGCTCAGCAAATGAAAGATTCCTCTTGTCTGTAGATTTACTGATCCTTAGGTAATAGAAATTGAAGAGGATTCAGCACAGCACTATTTTGTCTACTGGACAATTAGTGTGTGCTTATATCTCAGTCCCATGAAAGCTGGGGAAGTATGGAAAGCTTTTACCCAATAAGAAGCAGCAAAGGGTATCCAATTATATTTCTCTGAATGTGCCCAAATGCTTCAAGGAAATGTCCTGACAGGCCATGTACTTCAAGGCTTAAGATCATTTGAAATTCTTTAAACTTTCCTCCTTTTCAAGTGAAAATTATCATATATTTATCAACTTATATCTTCTGATAAGTTGTTATGTTCAA
Source organism: Bison bison bison (assembly GCF_000754665.1). NCBI lineage: Eukaryota > Metazoa > Chordata > Mammalia > Artiodactyla > Bovidae > Bison > Bison bison. The sequence continues at coordinate 4,804,042 of NW_011495057.1, read as the reverse complement.
ATACCAAAACTGAGTTTTGTTTTTTATTCTTAGATAATAAACTATAGAATAAAAACATAAAGATATATTTAGTAATAGGAAATATACATAATAACATGATGGAGGATATGTTTCTTTTACTGGGAGATATTTCAGAAATAGGAAAAAAAATACCATGCAAATCTCAGAAATATTGTTTATAGGGTAAATTAGTCCTCGACTCAGGTATGATTTGTTGACTGAATGAAGTAACTGTGACAAGTGTATATTAACTTGCATGCTTAATTTTAAAAAAAAACAACAAAGAAACCAGGGAGCTAAGATGATTTAAATCCCTCTAAGTAATGAAAAAAAAAAAAAAAAAGCTTTTATTCTTCTTGTGTTCTCTCTTATTATACAAATGCTCCAAATAATTTCCTGGATAATGTTCATCTGAGCATCTGTCTACATAATAATTTTAATAAATTTCTAAAGACCGAGCCCCAAGCCAATGGAAGACAGGTTGTAATGCCGGGCCCACACTGACAGCTCATCAGAACAGGCCAACCTCCGTTTTCTGCTTGGATGTCATCGTTCTGTGACTATGAAAGCATAAAACTGGAGACTGTTCCAGCAGGTCATTGTCGCTACAACTTGCTCAAACAGAAATAAAACAGCTTTTCATGCTTATTGATCTTGGACTTTTTGCCATTTTTATGCTCTGTTGACCTGAAGCTCGGTAAGGATGTATTTTGTAAAAAGAGCTGAAAGTTTTCTTTCTCAGTAGATGAGATATTTCACATTTTGGCTGCAGGTGAAAAAAGCAACTTCATTTTTTTTTTCCAGATGCATTCTCTGTGACTTTAAAAGAATAGTTGATCTTTAAGTAACACATGTGATATTAGTTTTTCCATTTTACAATAATCACATTATTGCAGACATTTTAATAGCTGTAGAGGTTGCTATGTTTTAACATGATTCATGGTCCCTGACAGCACTGTGTCTGAAAATCCCCCAGGAATGCAAAATACAAAACTCCACACACGTTCAAATTTTACTGCCTGCAGCTAAAAGAAGGGAAAGAACTTAAAACTGTTGAAACCCTTCAACTTTAAAAGCATTAATAGACGGTCCCAGGGGATTAAATCTAAATCTTAATGTGTAAAAATCAAGTTAATAACCAGAGAGATTAATATGGCTGCATTTGATTATTGTGATAATGCAAACAATTAGTACTGCTAAAGTGAGATGTATTAGTCTCCCCCAGCCCCTCACTTCAGCAAGGCACTAGAAACAAATGGAAATAAAACATTTGACTTGAAGGTCTTCTGTTGGGTTTTTGTGGAGCTTTTTTTTTTTCTCCTTTGTCTTCCCTTTACTGTAGCAGACTCATTTTTGAAATTTATTTCAGATTAGAATCATCTAATCTTTTCATTTTGAAATTATATTTTCTATCAACAATTGGCAATGATCAAACATCATTGATTATACACTGTCAGAAAATTATTCACGTGCACTTCTTAAATATCAATTACTTTATAAATCTTCAAGATAAATGAAAACAGAAGGCTGCTTTCTGAGGGGAGGGGTGGTTTGAGGAGGAAGGGATATGAATAAGGGAAAGGTACCATATGAGGGATATATCATTCAGTTTTCAATTCTTACGGTTTTTCAGGAGGTGATAACTGGCACCTTTATAATTGTTTCAGCTCCACGTGGCGTTTTTCTTCACGGCAGTTTCCTGAGAAAGCGGGAGATACCAAGCATACTTGCCTGAGAGTAGACTGTGCCCTCTTTTCAGACAGGTTCCTACCCTTTCCTTCATCTCCTACCAGCCAGAAAAATGGGTTGCAGGTTGGTGGACAGTGGGAAAGAAATCTCTGTAAACAAAGGAGTCAGCTTAAAAGGAGTAAGTCTGGCCCTGTGAATAAATGGATAAGATGGTGTGACAACAATTAACAGATGCTAGACAGATATTGGCCCTTCAACTGAAATTGAAGGAAAGAAATATAAGCCTTATTTTGAAACGCCAGATATAAAACCTTGTGAAGCCTCAGCAATAAGCAGGCATTATAATAAGTACAAGTCCATCTGAAACAGAATCATATGTGTGTTATATACATATATATGTGTATATGTATATATTGGGGGGCTGAGCATGTTTTAGATTCTCAGAATTTTAAAATATTATTTTTGTATTTAAAGGTGAAATGAAGGTAAAATGAACGAAGAGTTAATACAATGTATTTTGAAGTAAATGAAACAAAGGCAGTGCAGAGAACGGGCATTTTAGTGATTTATCTGGGGGAGGGGCTCAGACGTGTTCTGGCCTATGTCACTTGAAACCTTTTATTTAGCTTCTCAGTTCAGATCTGTGTTGTGCATCAAATGGGTGTCCCATTCGTTATTTCTGTTTAAGCAGCGTCTGCAGGGAATTCCAAGGGACCATTTAATAAACTGCAGCAACAATGGAATATTTGTTCACGTTTCTTCAGCAAAGTATCTGAGGAAAGTGTGTTCAGAGGTAGGGAGTGGGTAGCTGTCAGTAGCTGCTGCTCCCTGAGCCTGGCAGCCTCATGACAGTTACTAATATCAGCAGATTTAATGTGTTTAGTCTAGTTGTAGGGTTTGTGATGTGTTTTTGATTTCCTGCTTCAGAAATGCATTTTGGCTAGAAAACAGTGAGGCACACAATTCTTTTTCTTACCATACCACTGTCAGGAAATTGTTACCTTTGTTCCCTATTTATATTACATAATAAGTTACCTACATGCTGTCTAAGATTCTTACTTCTTGGTTATTCAATCAGTGTGTGAACACCAGCAAAAGGTAATGGGTGAGGCACGTGAGCTTAGCGGATGCCTTTCCCCACACCTAGGCTGTGTTCAGATTCACAAAATGCATTTTCCTTTTATGTCTCATTGATGCTCCAGTTTGTCTTGATTCTCTAGGGACTGTGAAATTGCCTCATTGTCTTTTAAAATCTTTAACACACTCTCCCTTGTTTTAGAACCAATTTGGAAAAGAATATACAAACCACAGGCAAAACCTGAACAGGGTACTTCGATGTTCCTCTATATAGCAGTGAGTGCTTTATGCATGTTTCTTTTCCTTGCTATTCTAGAAGACTCTGTCCCTTTCTTTTAAAGTATCAATTTAAAGACTTCAAAGAGGCAGGGAAAAAAGCCCCTCTTATTGGGCTCTTGCACTCTTCAGGGCTTTCACTTTTGTCTTAACTTTGGCTTATTTTTCTGTTTCATGCTTTGTGATCATCAAATTCCATTTCTAACATGGAGTTTTACTTTATGGTGCATTATGTAAGGAAAGCTTGGGATGCAGGATGGAATTACTATTATTTTGAAGTTTAGAAGTCAGATTTCTTTGAACTAATGTTGTTCAGCAACCATACAGGGATAATTCTACTTGTTCTTAATTTGGTGCTGGAAAAATAGATTGAAGAGAGATATTTAAGAAGAATTTTGTTAGGGTGTAGTTGTACTTTTTTTGTCTTTGCTTTTAAATTTTGTTTTACTCTCAAATTTTTTTAAATTAATATACTTATGTCCAGTTTTCATAAATCAGTATATAAGTAAACAGAAATTCCAGAAAATATGTTGAAAATGGTTAATGCACAAGAGAAAATTTTGCCTCCTCCTCTCAAGAACATCCCCTGAACTACTAAATACTCAAAAATCTAAATGGATATAGAATAATTACATATTATTAAAGCAAACTATAAGAATATTTTATAGAAAGTATGGAAAATGGGGGGCAAATGCATAATTTCACTGCAGTTCAGAGACAATTGACATCAGAGACAATTGACATCACTACGTATTTCCTTCATCCTACTCGAAAGAGCATCAGTTTTCACGTTAGAAACATACTTTGTATTTTATCACAGAGTTCAGAACGAAGAGATCTTGTTTCTTTAAAACAGAGGTCCTAAAATTAAGCATGCCTGAAGGGGAACTGGGGGCACCACGGGTCCGTCTCCCAGTCGCCAGGTCAGTGGGCTGCTGGGATACACCCATGTTTCCAGGCGCAAGAGGGTTTCCTGCTGTTTTTCCAGGAGTGACCTAGAAGGAGGTTAATGATTCCAAAGAAGGACTCTCCCCTCAGGGAAAATTTAATCTTGTGACCTTTTTCTCTATCTGTCCATTTCTTTTAAGTCATAGACTCCCTTCATTTAACTTACATCAAGCTGTTTCATTTTCTTCAAAAACATGGTTGAAATGACTGCTTGCTTCCATTTAACCCTTGAACTGGATGCATTTCAAAATAAAATTTCTGTGCAGTGGACAGGCTTAAAGTTCTCCTTTCCAATCTCTATATCTCTTTCAAGAAAAAAAAAATCATCAGTCACTGTGATAGAGGAATCCAAAACCAAATGCTCTTTGCATTCCACTTATGATATTCTTTCCTTGTGTCTGCACTCAGGGGCAAAAGATTCAAAATAAAACATTGCTTGGTTAATGAATAAATTCTTCAAAAAACATTGCTTGAGATTTGTCTCTGTGTGTGACAGTTGGATGTATTATTGGTGTGCTCAGATCATTGACAAGGAAATTTTTAGTAAGAAATATGTAAATGATGACAAAAGTCTCTTTAGAGAAAAATCTCAGATTATGAAAAATATCAGCTTGATCTAGCCAGTTTCATTTTTTTCCCCTTTACCTGAAATATGCAGACATTAGTGGATCAAATTCAGTGTCAGAATACAGTAAAATAAAACTATAATTATTTTATTATTCTCATGGGTTCAGAACTCACGGGTGCAATGAGTTCTTGAGGGTGAAGTGAAAACAGAAACTGCCTTGTGCTCAAAGTTGTTAGTTTTTAAAAAACAACTTTTTATTCTCCAACAGACCCAGGACATTTTCTGCATGATCATGTTACTCAGTTTTACTGCCAACATAAATTAAAATGAATATTTCTTAATTTTTAGCATTATAATGTTCCATTTTGGCAACACAGGAAATTTTTATTTCTGCAAATGCATAACACAACCTATGCATAGATTCTCTAGTATTTAATGTACTATATTGCTCAGGAAATTCTATTTTTCTCCCTGGAGTAAACACCATCCAGGGGCAGCTGAAGACAGAAAAAAAAAAAAAAAAACTACCAAAGAAAGCTCCAGTTTCTCAGCTAGCCAATTTCTGTAGGCTCACGCCTCATAAGCACAGACTGAGAATGTGCTATATTCTTAGCACTCTGCATAAATGATAACCAAGACCAGTCTTAGTCCTCCTCCTATCGTGAAACTGTGAAAACTGTTATCCTCACAAGACAATTAAAGGTCAATTATATGTGTTTGTTGTAGTTCTGACTATGAGCACTACAACAAAAAACAACAACAGCAAATAATATCATTTTACAAAGTGTTTCTACATACACCATTAGAATTTCTGCAAGTTATTTGGGGCTTCAATTTCTTGAGAATAATACCTTTTCCATACTTTACAGGGTTATTGAGGAAATCTGATAATATGGAAATATTTTTGCCAGGCACTGTGCCGACAGCTTTACCAATCAGGAAACCAAAACCCAGAAATCTTATATAATTTGCCTAGGGTAAGCTAGGTAATTAAGTGGCAAAGCTGGGATTGTTTAACCTTCTTCTATCCATGTCCAGATATTGGTCAAATTAGCAAGTCCAAGACCAAGCTTACTGTCTCTTTGACAATACATGTCTGCCTTTGCTCCTTTCTGATTTGGTTGATGACATTTCCATTCCCTGATCTACCCAAGCCAGAGATCAGGGAGTCCCCACCTCTTCCCTCACTCCCCCTCTAACCAATCACCAAGGCTTCAGTTCAATCCCCCGATTACACATGAATGATCTACAACTCTTATTCCTACTGGCAGTGCCTGTAATTCAAGGTCTTACCCTCACATGCCTGGCTCACTGTGATGGCCCCTAACTGGTCTCTTTGCCTTTCTCTCACCTCCTTCCCTGGTCCCCACCACAGTGATCTTTCTGAAGCACAAATCAAATCCTATTGTTGTTCAGTCAGTAAGTCATTTCCTACTCTTTGTGTCCCCATGGACCCCAGCACACCAGACTCCCCTGTTCTTTGCTCTCTCCAGGAGTTTGCTCAAATTCATGTCCATTCAGCCAGTGAAGCCATCTCATCCTCTGCCGCCCCCTTCTCCTTTTGCATTTAGTCTTTCCCAGCGTCAGGGTCTTTTCCAATGAGTTGGCTCTTCACATCAGGTGGCCAAATGGGGGGAGCTTCAGTTTCAGCTATCAGTCCTTCCAAAGAATACTCAGGGTTGATCCTCTAGGACTGACTTATTCCTCTGCTTAAAGCCTTCATGGCCTCTGGGTTCCATCTTTCATCTGGACTCCCGGTGTAGCCTTACCACCTGCTCTGCCTCCCTTCACACTTTTCACCCAGCAGTGCAGGCTTTTGGCAGTTCTCTGTTTGATCATGTTTCCATCCTTTATATACTGTCTCTCCTCTGTTGGGAATGCCCAGTCTCCCACATTATCTGGAGAGCAAACTTACAACCTTTAAACTCATCCTTTAAACTCGGGTTCTCTCTGAAGGAAGAAATCCCTGCTTCTCTATCTCTAACTGGTTGGTGTTCATCATTCCATTCTCTCTGCTTCTTAAAGGTCCAGACCATAGACCTCCTTTGCACTCATCACACTCCAGGGTAATTACTAATATACACGCCTGCCTCCCCAATAAAGTACGAACTCCTCAAGGGAAAGGATTTTCACTTCCTTGTGATTTTACACAGTGTCTGGCACATAATAAGCCCCCTATAAAATGTTTGTTGAATTCCAAGGAGTGGGTGGTCATCAGAGCTGATTGTCACAGACAAAATCAAGGAGGGAGAAAGCAGAGAAAAATGGATGATTCTGGAAACCTAGGAGTAGTTGATAACCTCCCAAGAATTGAGTCCTAGAGAGGCAGTCAAGGGCATGAGATAGAAATGGATCATCAGAATTCTGGAATGTAGGTTTAAGATCGTGCAGATCTGAATTTTAAAATATTAAATTATTTTTAAATGGTGAATTATTTCAATCCATATTTGTCTACTAGAACTCTTCTTTAAAATTATATATTTAAGTTTGTTACATAGGAGTATAAGTTTCAGATGCTTATTTGTAACAAGTAATTTTTGCTTAGAATTATTTCTTGGTTATAGCATTGTAGATTCAGTTTCAAGTTGTGCTCCTGCATCTAGTGTTCCAAAGTTGACAAACTCTTCCTCTAGTCTCCTCTCTCTCCCTCTCAGTCTCTCTCGTATAATTTAAATCTAAAGATTTATTTCACCATACACTTCACAATTTTATAAAACTTTATCATGTGACTAGTTGCCCACCACTTAGGCTACTGTAGACTGCTGAAGAATATGAATCATTGTAACCACTTGCAGAAACACTGGGCCAACCTTATGGTTTTGCAGACTGGCCCTGGAGAGTGCTGGTTCAAATTCAGCTGGCGCTCTCCTCCCCAAGGAAGGAGCCAAGGGCAGGGGGTTGTGTCTACCAGAGAGGACACTCCATCCCCCATCTAATTCACATCAAGGCAGACAGGCTAATGCTGGCCCATAGAAACCCTTCCATCATTATTTTATTTTATTCGCCTTTCCCCTGACCTGTCTCTGCTATGTTAGGTTTTTATTAAAGTGGAGTAACCAGAATTACAGCAATATTTCAGCTGTAGACACTCTATGATTTCCTACAAGGGTCTACTGATATTTTCGAGCATTTTTTTGACTTCTTGGGTGAAGCCACACAAAACATACTTGTGTCTCACTAGCTACATTTCAAGTGCTTAATGGCCACATGTAACTGTGGGTGACCATGTTGGGCAGCATAGAGAACTTTTCCATTATTGCAGAAAGTTCCCCTGGACAGGTGCTATTCTAGAGGGAGGAAACCAACAATAACAAACAAACAAATAAATGAACAAGGTAATTTCAGACAGTGACAAGTGCAATGAATAAAACAGAGCAGAAGTGATGGAATGGAAAGTCAGTGCAGAGGCTACTGAATGTTAGCAAGCAGCAGCCAGACAAAGCTCTGGGGGCTGCTTCTTCCTGGCAGAGAGCACAGTGAGTGCAAAGGCCCTGGGGTGAGAAGGCGCTTGGCATGTTTGAGAAATGAAAAGGTCAGCGTGGCATGGACTCAGTGAGATAGGAGAGGTGGAGGAAAGGCAGGAAGTCAGAGAGGTACAGGGGCCATTTCCTGCAGGGCCAGATGTGCTATAGTAAGATGCCTGGATTTCAGTCTAATTGCAGTGGGAAACCAGTGGAGAATTTTAAACAAGAAGCGACATGACCTGAATTGTATTTTTGAAAGACTGCTCTGGCCACTTGAAGCGGATCTTATAAAACTGAAGTTCTCAGACTGGAGAGATAAAGGGATAAATATAAAAATGTTATTATGATAAAGGCATCTATGGATATGTTTTCAGTTGTATATTCATTAGTGCTATATTTATATGCTATCCTGCAAATCATTTCTAAAAACTAAAACTTTGTGGCTGCTAAGTCACTTCAGTCGTGTCTGACTCTGTGCGACCCCATAGACAGCAGCCCACTAGGTTCTGCCATCCCTGGGATTCTCCAGGCAAGAATACCGGAGTGGGTTGCCATTTCCTTCTCCAATGCATGAAAGTGAAAAGTGAAAGTGAAATAGTTCAGTTGTGCCCGACTCTTAGCGACCCCATGGACTGCAGCCCACCAGGCTCTTCCATCCATGGGATTTTCCAGGCAAGAGTACTGGAGTGGGTCGCCGTTGCCTCCTCTCTAAAAAGATGGATACAGATTCTAAGAAAGAAGAGCAGGGCTAAAGTTAAGGAGGGCTGCTGTCCTGTTCTCACTGCAGTGAGAAGGTGGTCAGGATGCCAGCAAGTGGATGAATGATGGAACATGGGGTCCTCAGCCCAGACGGAAGAGCAGGGTCATTCTGGAGGAGCCCTAGAAAGTTTCCAACCTGGCATTGATAAAAACACCAGGGAGCAGATCATAAGCCATCATAAAAAGAGAGGACCGGGGTAGGTATAGAAGACTGGTAGTAGAGGTGTGTAATATTTGAAAGGGAAAACACAAGAAAGGGCAACTTGTTGGAATGCATACTCATTCCCTACATCTGCAAAGGTTCCCAAATTTTAAAAGTCAGGATTTGGAACACGTGTACACCCGTGGTGGATTCATGTTGATGTATGGCAAAACCAATACAATATTGTAAAGTAATTAGCCTCCAATTAAAATAAATACATTTTAAAAAAATTAAAAAGTTAGCAAGGAAAAATGTATCCTGTGTTAAGTTTCTGTTATGAAGAATACTGAATGACTCATCAACAAATATGAAAACACCAATAATGGCCCCAGTTGGAACTACATTATACCCATCTTTTGAAAAATAATGGGAAATGAGTCTTCTGTTAACTAACTCCTTGAGTTGAAGCAAATCCCTTACTAGCTGAGGTTTTGTTTCTGTATCAGTGAGAGGCGTAAGGTTAGCTCTCAGCCTGTAGATGTCTGTCAGGTATGAAATGATCGCTGGTTTAACATTCCAGAAAGTCTGGATATGTGTGTGTCTGTGTTTGTGTGTGTTTTAGCAGTGGGCCACTTTTCCAAAATGTTCTTTTGGAAGAACAATACAGAAAGTAAGAAAAGAAGAAAAAAGATAGAACTTAAGAATGAATTTTGTTCTGCTAGCTTTCATTAAATCAAGGGCAATAAACATTTATTTAGGAACAGTAGCTGCAGATGAGATATTTGCCTGGCTAAGGACATACTGTGCCATTATGTGTATTGAGAAATATAAAAGGGAGAAAGAAAAGAAAGGAATAACCCATTTGTCTGAAAGCACTGCAGGTTCTGAGGTTGGTCACCCATGTACTATGTATATTGATCTAAGAGGAATTTAAATTTGGCAAAGCTCATGATTAGCAGTTTCAAGTGTAGAGAATGGGAGTCAAAGGGCAAAAATAGTAAGCTGCATAGCATTCATGCCAGCAGCCCATGTGCTATCTTTGTGCTTTTTCCTCTGGGCTGATACAGCCCTGTACCCAGGTACCAGTAGTAACAAGCACGACACGGCTGAATTTCAGCGCCCAGCATCCTCTAGTGAGCAGCCCACAAAATCTCTGGCTTCACTGAGCTCTGTGCCTGAAATAGTGTTCCCCATTTCTGTCGGGCAAAACCCCACTTGAACCAAGGTTGAAGATCATCTCTTCTGTGAAGACTCAATCTTTTCAAGCAGAAGCAATCTCTCTGTTTATTGTTTCTCCAGCATTTTGATTATCCTCTTAGGATCCTGCTTATCATATTGCATTAAGGTGTTTGTTTTTTTTTTTTTAAGTTCTCCTTCTTCACTGGGTCTTGAGCCCCTGGGGGCAAAATTTCAGTTTGTTCTTTTTGGCCTCCTTGGCACTTCATGCAGTTATAGTCACAGAATAAATACATAATAATTGAGTGTTGAATTAATAATTCATGGTTAAAATTATAGTTGATGGAAAGCAAAATAGGCAGAAAAAGAGGGGAAAAAAGAAAAAACAATCTTAGAGAGTTCTTTAATAAAGACAGAGGTGCAAATACGAGATTCAATAAGAGAAGATCTAGAGAAAGAATATTTAAGATGGATGGGCAGAAGGAATAAAGCAGGCCCAAAGAGAGAGAGAATGTGAAGAAGGAAAGAAAAACAGAGAAAGTCAACAGCTTGAAAGATAGAGACATTCAGAACACAAGCAAAGATGGGGTTTAGAGGCAGGAGCTCAAGAAAAATCCTAGAAAACAAGCCAAAGGGGTTGTTAGCGGGATGTTCTGTCTTTGCTACGAGGTTGGAGAAATATGAGAAATAAGAAAGAAGTGAGGCGCAGGACAACTGCAAGTGGTGATATAAATTTTAAAATACAGATTATGAGGATTAGGAACAGTTGGTGAGTTTTTATTGGAGCTGAAAATAAACAATTAAAGAATAGTGTATAAAACAGATAGCTAGTGGGAGGCTGCTGTGTAGCCCAGGGAGCTCAGCTTTGTTCTCTGTGATGACCTAGCTGGGGGGGATGGGGGTGAGAGGGAGGCTCAAGGGGGAGGGGATATATGTATACTTACACCTGATTCACATTGTTGTACAGCAGAAAGTAACACAGTACTGTAAAGCAATTATCCTCCAGATAAAAATATATCCTATGATAAACCATTATGAAAAAGAATATTAAAAAAGAATATATGTATATGATAACAGAATTCCTTTGCTATACAATAAGGAATTAACAACATTGTAAATCAGCTATACTTCCATAAAAATAAATAAACAAGAAAACATGAAGAATATAAGAGCAGAGGAAAAAGTATTCACAATAGTTAGTTCCTCAAGTATAGAGGTACAATTTATAAAGCCTCCTAGGAGGAAAAGCTCAAATTACCCTTGGAAAACACATGTGACAGAAAGGGAAGTGCTATTCATTGGCTTGAGTGGGTACCAGGTTTAGCACTGGGTGCTTCGTAAATTTATTTCTTTAGACTAAAAGCATTAATCTAAGCCTTTTCATACCTGAGAAAAGAAAACATATAAACATGCTCTTTCACTTCTTCACACATCTGTCTAGAAAATGGACTATAATAGATGTCAAGTGGTGGGCAGCAAAGGAACAAGGTTAACATTTATGCATGGACTATTATTTTAGAGGATTTGTGCTAAAAAGGGAATCCATATGGTAAGAAAGTTTAAAAAGAAAAACAAAATTACCCAGAAGAGAATACTAAAGCTTCCAAGGAAAGAGCTGTTCCTCTATTGGGTGGGTTTCCTACCGAATTTAGAAAGAATTAGTTTGTTCAATAGGCTCCCCAGGTGGCGCTAGTGGTAAAGAACCCACCTGCCAATGCAGAAGATGTAACAGTCATGGGTTCAATCCCTGGGTCAGGAAGATCCGCTGGAGGAGGGCATGGCAACCCACTCTAGTATTCTTGCCTGGAAAAATACCACAGACAGAGGAGCCTGGCAGGCTACAGTCTGTGGGTTCACAAAGAGTGGGACAGGACTGAAGTGACTTTAGCTCACACACAGTTTGCTCAATAGTGTGACTATTTGTCATTTTTGCACTCCCTCCTGCCTGCATCTGATTCCCTCCCTCTTTGGAGAAAAACCACTTTGGTGATTTGGGAGGGAGGAAGAAATTCGCCTTCATCTACCAACAGGTGGGCAGACAGTCCTTTCCTCTGCACCCTGGCAGGGGGCATGGCTCAGCCGCTGACACCCCTGAATTTGAGATCTTTAAGGAAGGAGATACAAATGCACAGAGACAGCAGTGGACTCTCAAGTGCAACAGTGCCCAAGGATCCTGGAACATCACGTCCCAACCAGTGTCCCCAAGGGCTTTAACCGCTGTCAGCCTCTCCTGGTGCTTGTGCCTTCTCTAAACATCCATCTTGAGCCTTCCTCGGATCTCCGATCTATCTGTTCCCCTTTCAAAAGATTGCCTTCCTGCTTAACTTTGCCTGAATTAGTTACCAAGAAACCTGCCATGGACTAAATGCTTGTGTCTGCCCACCCCAATGGCCCAGCAGTAAAGAATCTGCCTGCCAATGCAGGAGACACAGGAGACTCAGGTTCGATCCCTGGGTCAGGAAGATCCCCTGGAGAGGAAATGGCAACCCACTCCAGTATTCTTGCCTGGAGAATCCCATAGTCAGAGTAGCCTGGTGGGCTACAATCCACAGGGTCACAAAGAATCAGATACAACTGGGCACGAGACCCACCCCAAATTCATATGTTAAACCTTAATGCCCAGAATGATGGTGTTTGAAGGTCAGGCCTCTGGGAGGTGATTAGGTCATGATGGTGGCTTCCTCATGAGTGATGTTGCTGCTACTGCTGCTAAGTCACTTTAGTCGTGTCCGACTCTGTGGGACCCCATAGACAGCAGCCCACCAGGCTCCCCCGTCCCTGGGATTCTCCAGGCAAGAACACTGGAGTGGGTTGCCATTTCCTTCTCCAATGTATGAAAGTGAAAAGCGAAAGTGAAGTCGCTCAGTCATGCCCGACTCTTAGCGACCCCATGGACTGCAGCCCACCAGGCTCCTCCATCCATGGGATTTTCCCAGCAAGAGTACTGGAGTGGGGTGCCATTGTCTTCTCCGTGAGTGATGTTAGTACCCTTATAAAAGAGGTCCCAGGTAGATCCTTGGCCCTTTAACCCTGTGAGGACACAGCAAGACCACGGCTACTGTGTACTTGGAAGCAGCCTGCACTAGAGGCTGCATATACCTGCACCTTGATCTTAGACTTCCGGCCCATAGAACTGTGATAAATAAATTTCTGTTGTTTTTAAGTCACCCAGTCCATGGTATTCTGTTACAGAAGCCCAAGCAGACTAAGACAGAGCTCAGCTGATACAGCAGCTTACTGGTGGTGGTGATTAAAGAAGTTTAAGAGAAATGAGAAGCTCTCATTAGATCATTATAAGTTTCTTGAGCAAGTTTTAAGGTTTAGACATTTTATTATTATGCATACATGCAAAGTCGCTTCAGTTGTGTCTGACTCTTTGAGACCCCGTGAATCATAGTCCACCAGGCTCTTCTGTCCATGGGGTTCTCCAGGCAAGAACATTGGAGCAGGTCTTCCCTTCTCCAGGGCATCTTCACGCTCCAGGGATGGAACTTGGGTCTCTTACATTGGCAGGTGGGTTCATTGCCACTAATGCCACCTGGGAAGCATTATCATACTCTGTTGTTGTTTAGTCACTCGTCATGTCCAACTCTTTTGCAGCCCCATGGACGGCAGTCCACCAGGCTCCTCTGTCCGTGGAGTTTTCCAGGCAAGAATACTGGAGTGAGTTGCCATTACATTATTACACTGTATTATATTATGGTTCTGAAGAAATAGAGCTGAGTACTTGATTAGAACCCTGTCATTAGTTACACAGGCTAAGGAAAGAGTCAAATATAAAAACCATATTTATAACACCATGTATATTAGCTATCTCTTGACGTGTAACAAATTTCCCCCAAACTGAGTGACATACACAGCGAACATCTAGTATCTCACAGTTTCTGTGAGTTAAGATCTTAGCTGGGTCTTCTGGGTCAGCGAAGGTTGCAGTGAAGGTGTGGGCAATCTCAGGTAAAGGCCTGACTGAGAAGAAGCTAAGTTCACTCATGTGGTTTTGGGCCACGCTCAGTCTTTCGTGGGCTAGTGGCCTTGAGGGCCCCAGTTTATTGCTGACCTTTGGTCAGAAACTCCCCTAATTTTCTTGTTTTGTGAGCCTCTGCACAGAGCAGCTCACACTATGGAAGGTGGCTTCTCTTAGACTGAGCAAGCAAGAAAAGCCAGAGATGAGACATTTTTGTAAACTAAACTCAGAAGTTGCATCCCAACACGTTTGCCATACTGTATTTGTTTGAAGCAGTTCACTAGGTACAGCTCAGCTCACCCTCAGGGGTTGGGATGACAACTGTGAACACAGAAGGCAGGGTTGCTGGGAGCTATCTTGGAAGCTGCCCCCACCCACCACTTAAACACACAGTATCTCTGTGGGTACTTCAGGCACATGAAGGCTGATGGTGGGATCCAGGTAAGATCAGGAAGCAGGAAAAAGGGGGTAAGGAATCAAGAAAGGCTTTCAGGGAAACATAAAACTTTAGTGGAGTCCATGCAAAATGGGTTAATCAACACATGTCTCAAGAATAAATGGCACAGGATGTGAGAAATTTGAATCCCTTAGGCCAACAGGTTATATCCTGTATAATCTTCTGCCAGGATTTACACTGCGAGATTCTAAGTAGCTGACACAACACTCACCCTGTAATAAATAGGAGAAAGGGGAAGTGTATGTATTCCACTCACCAGAAGGGGGATAGATACAGAGTTTCTAGAGAACATGCAAAAGAAGGCAGTCCCTATAACAGGGCATGGTTTAGTGTTAAACCATGAAAGTAAAGGTAATCAGTCCTGAGTATTCATTGGAAGGACTGATGCTGAAGCTGAAACTCCAGTACTTTGGCCACCTGATGTGAAGAACTGACTCGTTGGAAAAGATATGATGCTGGGAAAGATTGAAGGTGGGAGAAGGGGACCACAGAGGATGAGATGGTTGGATGGCATCATGGATTCAATGGACATGAGTTTGAGTAAACTTCAGGAGTTAGTGATGGACAGAGAGGCCTGGCATGCTGCAGTTCATGGGGTCGCAAAGAGTTGGACATGACTGAGTGACTAAACTGAATTGATGAAATTAAAGGGTTTAGCATCCAAATGCATGAGATGGAGATTAAGAAATGTGATTGGAGAAACTGGCCGATTTGAAGGCAGGTAAAAGGTGGCGCCAGTGGTGAGGAACCTGCCTGCCAGTGCAGGAGACATAAGAGACCCAGGTTCAACCCCTGAATCGGGAAGATCCTCTGGAGGAGGGCCCACTTCGGGATTCCTGCCTGGAGAATCCCACGGACAAAGGAGCCTGGGGGGCTACAGTCCATGGGGTTGCAAAGAATAGGACACGACTGAAACAACTTAGCAAGCACATAAATACATTAAAGAGGAAAGATAAGATTGATGATGTACGCATGTTTCTTTACGATATAAATTCATTTCGAAAACCTCACAGTGAATCTAAAGCCAGTCCATATATCTGGTCAATAAGAAAAAGGAAATAATCTTGCAGAACTCAGTTCATGTGCTGTTGATGCATCAGAAGAGAAGGTAGGTTGAGGCTTTCAACTATAATGAATATCTGTAGAGGGTGACAGTATAGTCAATGGAAAATAAATGCAGAAGCATGCTGGTAAGAAAGAAGAAACAATGAGGAAATTAGGGAAGGACTTCCTTTAAGATCCTAAGGGTGTGTTTGGGAGAAAGAATCATGCAAGACAAAATTAAGACAGAGTAGAGAAAGGCAAGGAGAAAATAAAAACCTGGGAAATCTGGGGTTGGGGTCCCTATGAAGCTGATTCTATCTCTTCAAATGTTTTTAATTCCATTTTTTATACACAAGTTATAACTGGCAACCTCTGTTGAGACTTTTTTTTTTTTTTTTTGCCTTATGGAAAAGCAAGGCCAACATGATTAAAAGGTGATGTATTCTCTTTCCAGGGAAGGGGAGCTGGGAATGATGAACCCATGGGTTTTCTTCAGAGTGACATTTTTATGTTACAATTTTAATAAAAAATAAGGAAGAGGAGGAAGAAGATGAGGGAAAACACTTTAGGTTTCACGTTGTTTGCTTTGAATGATACTGGGAGGGTTCGGTGCCCTTTAAAAGGAACAGAAAAGTGATCTCTTAGAAAAGGGCAGGATATGAAAACAACACAACAGCAGTCCAAACATTTTCAGGTGGGGCATAAAGAGGAGGAATTTGGATACTACACTGGATAATACTACACCGATAACTGTCCAAATAAGGTAATGATTGAATGTTACAGGAAAAGATGATGTGAGATAGAAACTGATGTATTTTGTAAATATATGGAGCTTCTAGGGTTTGCACTGTTCTGATAATATCAGTCAAAAAAGAACAAATGTGGGTTTGGAAACCCATTGGTGAAAGGAAGTAACATATCTATTTTTAAAGAGGGGACAATCCATGAATAAGGACCAAAGAACTATACATAAAAAAGACTGAAAACCTGGATAGGGACTGTATGGTTAGAATTTTTCTTTTGAAAGACTATGGACTCTTAACCATTATGAATTGAGCTATGAGGGTCCCAGTATTGAGAGTCAAATCACATTAGTGACAGATGTCTACATTGTATCCAAGGTGAGACAAAGAAAGGTCACTTCTTCTGTTTCATATTAGTGTCCACTAACTCCTCTATTTATGTTTTTATCAACCTGATGAATTTCTTTAGAAATTACCAAGAGTGCGGTTGTAACTATGAACACTGAGAGGACCGCATACGGTCTAATAAAAACAAAATAAACAGGGACAAACAGAGGCTAGGAAAACTTATATTCAAAGAAATTTCCTTTTAAATTTGGGGATTTTGTATTTATGAGAATGAAGTTATCAAAACAAAAAATAGTAATATTGACACTATAGGCAGGTGAAAATGAAGTGTCTATCTATACACAGTTAAAGCTGGGTTAATATGACATTCTGTCATCAGACTCCTCTGTTAATTGATACTTCTGCATGTCTTAAATATTGTGGTAATGAAGGTTTATAAATATTAATTCAAAGGTACCAAAAATTGATGAAGTGCCTTCCGAATCATCAAAGACAGTGTAGATGCTGTATGGTAGAACTTCATAGATATGTGAGTTTACTGTGTTCTAATTCTTTGATAAGTGTTAACCCATATAATACCGAACATCCACATCCAAGCCACAGGATGGTACACAGTTTATTCTGTTTAACTCCGAACAATTTCCAAACATGCCTGAGAAAAATCCTTACACCTAAAATTGTTTTTATATCATCCCATTAGTGTACAATATATCTCTATATATAACTTAAAAAGTCTACAACAGGAATATCTCCCTTTTTCTGAAACTTCTGCTTTATAAGAACCCCTGTTGTATTTTTATAGAATTCTAAAGAAACAAATTCTGAAAATTTATTTGAGATCAAATGAGATTATGGTTTTTGCCTTCTCTGAAAAGATGTAAAAAAAGGATGATGTAGATCACTTCTTTTAAAGGAGAAGAACTTTATTCATCTGTTTATTCTGCCAGCATTATATCACAGGAAAGGGTATCTACATAACTTAAAAAATTAGCTTCCAATACCTAGTGCTCACAGATGGTTACATTTTCCTTTTGCTATGCATAGCTTTTAACTTTTAAATTTGAATTTTTTTCTTTTTATTAACTGTGCTGCTTCTGCTGCTGCTGCTAAGTCGCTTCAGTCATGTCCGACTCTGTGCGACCCCATAGATGGCAGCCCACCAAGCTCCCCCGTCCCTGGGATTCTCCAGGCAAGAACACTGGAGTGGGATGCAGTAATTGATATAGGGTTTCTTTTAATTATCTCCAAATTGTAATGACCAATATTTCAGTTTTTGGGAACCACAGCATTAACC
This sequence comes from Bison bison bison, assembly GCF_000754665.1. Taxonomy (NCBI): domain Eukaryota; kingdom Metazoa; phylum Chordata; class Mammalia; order Artiodactyla; family Bovidae; genus Bison; species Bison bison. The sequence goes on along the minus strand of NW_011495057.1, from coordinate 4,786,093 downwards.
AGATATTCTAGTATTTTAATAATAATTAAAACTTAATGATAACTGTTAAATTATGCCAACTAAGGAAATCTATTTGTATTCATTTATACAAAAAATATAAAATTTTGAGGTATAAACATGTTCTATTTCAAATATGTAAAATTAATTCACTTGTGTGTAATATTTAAGACTTTAAAAATATTTATCCATTTATAAATAAAGTGAAGTCACTCAGTCGTGTCCGACTCTTTGCGACCCGATGGACTGTAGCCTAGCAGGCTCCTCTGTCCATTGGATTTTCCAGGCAATAGTACTGGAGTGGATTGCCATTTCCTTCTCCAGGGGATCTTCCCGACCCAGGGACTGAACCCAGGTCTCCCGCATTGTAGACAGACACCTTACCATCTGAGCCACCAGGGAAGTCTATTTATCCATAAGTATCATTATCTACATTCATTTATCATAAAAATGTTGTGTATTATACATTTTTAAATGGAAGACACATAATTTGCTATTATAAGAAGTGTTATTATTTCTTCTTTATTTCATTATATGTAAATCTTATAGCACTGATTACAGTGATAATTTTAGCTTGTGCATTCAGTAAGTTCTATTGGCATACTTAGAAACACAAAGATGGATTCCATTTCTAGTTTTTTTTTTTCTTTTTGGTCTTTTTCAATGGTACATGCTCATTTTTTTGTTAGTGGATCACTTACCTACAATAGTCAAGTGAATAGCATCTGGTTTTTCTAATATGCTACGATCTATTTTCTTAAGATGCTGCCTCACCTTTTAGAGATATCTTTAAAAGTACCTTTTGTTACTTGTAAATATCATTCTAGTGTAAGCTCTCTCTCTTTTTTCATATCTTCTATAGTAAAGAAATGATCTTTCCAAGATTTTTATTGTTTCAGTGGATCAACAAGGACATCTGATGTAGTTATAAAAGCCTCAGAATGAAAAGATGGGAACTATGAGGGAGGTTCAAGAGGGAGCGGGCATATGTATACCTGTGCCTGATTCATGTTGGTGTATGGCAGAAACCATAACAATATTGTAAAGTGATTATCCTCCAATAAATTTTTTTTAAAGTAGGCAAAGAGACAATGCAACATAAACAATTAAGAACATTCATGAAAAAAAGATGGTTGACAAACACTGAGCTTTAAATGTTTCTATACATGTTATAATTAAATGTTAAAAGTTTCACTGAATTACATTAGCGTAGTACCGCATAGATGATCTACATGTGCATTTTGAAAACATTTCCTTCTTGATATTGTTCACCATAAATTACAAAAGTGTGTGTGCATGTATATCAGTCCCTAATTTTAAAAAGGGACTTTAATGAAAGGAAAAAAGTCAAGTTGATGAGATTGAAACAGAATTTATTATTCATAATGGCAAAATACATTTGCTATGTTTGTATGCCTAGTACAAACTATTCCATGTGAACTTCTTAAATGATTTTGTAGTCAAATATTACTACCCGTTTCACAGATTAAGAAAAGAGGTAGGGGTTGGTTATGAGTATGTGGAAGGGATATCAAGTGACTTACTGAGGATAACACAGTGGACAAGTAAAGGGACTCGGAACAGGTAATAGTTTCTGTGTGATATAAAGCTGTCTCCCTATATGCATAGTGACATTTTGCACAAAGGCTGATGAACATAAATCTGTCAAGAAACGTCAATCTAAAAGCCTCTTATATATTGTTCTAACTTTAATATGTTAAAATGCATGCCTGTGTCTATATAACCCACGTATATTTTGTTTTATATATAAAAACATTGATATTTTAAACATACACACATACATACATACCCTTACACACTAGATTCAGATGGCTTTTGATGGAACTTCACTCTTCGTATATCTTTAAGAGTCCTTCTAAATGATCTTCCTTAAAAGAAAGCTTCTGGGAAATAATACAGTGTATTATTCAGGCACATACTACACTTAGATATGAAGTGAACTTGTAATACTTAAAAAAATCTGGAACCAGTCTGTAAAATAATCTCAAAAATGTTAACGTGAAATTGTTACATAAAATAGAAAAGAAAGTAAAACATATGTTAATGATAGTTATATAAAATTCTGAATATTTTCTTTATAATCGGTTTAGATGCCAATCGCAACTTTGACACTATTACTTAAAACTTATCAAAGAGATTTATGTTTTGCAACTGACATTTTAAATTGAAGATTTACTTGTACTTGTACCTAATATGTTTTCAGTAATTAATTCCTTTGAGGTCAGGTTTCATAGACAACAGAATTCCTTTAACAGTAATCTCTCTTTTAGCAATATCTTTATTGTTGGAATTAGCAGCTGGGAAAAAAGTTAATCTTTTTCAAATGAGGTTTTCAGTTCTAGGCATTATTTGTTTCACCAATGAAAGACTTTCTTAAAAGTGAAAGATTTGAAAAAGTGGATGCTATGAAGCCAGTGTAAGAAAAAAAAAAAATCTGGAAGTTAAATAAGTCATGCATTAACAAGAAATGGAAAGTTTAATTATATACATGCTCAAGGTCTTAACGAAGGGACTGAGTAATGGAAGGTTTCTCTCATTTTAAACTTTATACCATTATTCAGGTTATCTGCATATAATAATCACAATTTATAAGCCTTATGTTTATCTTTTCTATTTATTCACGAAATGTTACATAGATTACTTGGTGGACAGCACAATTTGATGGATAATGGTATTCAATAAATTGATGAATATATAACATTTTGACTGTAGCTGAATTTCTAGTTTTGATTTAAGACTGAGAACAATACATCTAAAAGTTGAGATATAAGTAGCTGAGCATATAGTGGTTCACTGTACCCCAAATAAATTTTCTTATGCAAGAAAAATGTTTATTAATTAGGCTTGTTTACATATTTGCAGCTGCTAATTATGTTCTCTTGACAAAAGACAGCCTTCCTTCTTGAACATCTGTGTTGCTTTCATCGTATGTATTGAATACTTTGTATGTTTTGGATGTCTATTTATGAAGCATGGAAAGTAATTGTGGGCCTATGTAGCAGTGCTTAATGAAAGCCAAGTGCTCACCAATTCCACGTAATTGATTAATTCACATGGAATATAACAGTAAGGGATGTTGAGATCAGTGGGAGTTCTGTCTGTCAGGTCTAGTGATACTAAGACCTTCCGAAAGGTGGGATGGGTATGTCTGTCTTCGGTTTCCAGACACCTTAATGAGTCCTAGAGAAAAAACTGCCCTATTTCTAGTAAAATTCCTTCTACATGTTCCTTTGCATATTGCTCCATCACCAACAACGATATTCAGGTATTTACAAAGTTCACGATTTTTACTCAGAGTTTTGAGATGTTGGCTTTGGATTTATGGATGGATTCTGGAGTCTAAATTAGAGACGTAATCCCCCCACCCCAACCTCTATCCCTGCAATTTGATACAGAACTTAAAGTATTTAAAGAAATGTTTCAAAAACATTTCTCACTATTGTGTAGGTTAATATGTGAGATTTACAATTATTTTGTCTTTTGGGGGATTGGCACTTTAACTCCCCCTGAAAATACTATGTAGCACTATTCCAAACTGCAATCTGAGACTCTTGAAAGATCTGTAGTCTCTGATCAAAGGGCTTTAGTCCATTTTTTATAGAGGATGGCAACAGAAACATCGACACTAGATTATGAAAGAACCATCACAGACAAAGTAGTATACAGAGGAAGAACAGAAGATATCAACTCACCTAGAAGACAACTTTAGCAAATTAGACTATGCTTTAGTAACACGTTGACAGTTTTTCACATTTTAGTAAAAACAGGTATAGATGTTATCAATATTTTAGATAGCTTCACTCATAACTTGGGACCACACATACCTGGCATCATAGCCTCCTACATACATGTGGCTACCACATGAAGGGAAAACACCGTAGACACTTGGAATTCATACATTTTCCCCTTTCTGAAGGACTTCTGTGAAACTGAATGTTTATAAAATTATGTATAAAATCTAGAATGCTGAACACAGATTCTGCAACTCAAGCTGTATGCTTTATTATTTCACAGCCATGCAAAATTACATTTGACTGCAATTATGATTTTACTTTAGGAATTACTGTAGATGAACTGAAAACTTATCTAGTTATAAAGAAGATACTAGGGAAAACACATACTGTATCTACTTCAGGGTCAAAGCAGTTTAAAGGCTGGATTGGGAAAAAGACAACTTCCATAAAGCTGTGATGTCTTTGGGTGGTCTCTTAATAGATACTGTGTCTTAATTTTACAGAATGGATAATCTTTTATCTGATTAAGAACAGCCCTTGTACTGAATTCTGCCCATTTGTGTAATTAATTAACTCTATTCGGAATCTCTTAATTTCCACAAAGACTTGTGAACCTAAGCTCTATTTCGGGAGTCCTGTCTAGAATTTATGACTTGACAAGCGGCCAATCAATAAACAGCAGTAAATAAATAAATGAATTACAATATTCTTCCTAGGACAAGGTAGAAGAAGTTAACACGTGATGGTTTCTTGTTTTGGGGTGGGAACAGGTGAAAAGTGAGAAAGCGAAACTCTGAAAACAAAAATCCCACCAACCTGCAAACGTTCCAATATGTTTTAAAACCTATCATCTTGCTCACATTTTCTTACGCGCATATTTTCTTACCTCTTGCTCTTTTTATTTTTTAACCAAGAGGAAGCTTTATTTTCCAGCCAGAGATCTATGTCAACGTAAGAATATTATTAAAAGGAGTGAAAAGAAAGCTGTCTCATTTTAAAATCATCTTATGACATTCTCCAGCGTCACTTTCGCAAATCGAAATGAAAAAAATAGAGTCCAAACAACTTGCCTTCAAAAAGATCCCAATAAGAGAGACTTGGCAGGTCTTTGATTGCCCTAGAAAAGATTTCCCGAATGTGGGCAAGGAGACAGAGCACAGCCACACTTTTTATTTTAAAAGTCCGGAGCAGCACAGCCAGGCAAGGAGTGTTCCTTCCCCTTTTTGCCCCATCAAGAACAAATTGTTGCCTCCTTTTACTTCCATCCTACCAGAAGGGGGACCTTTCCACTTTCAGATGCTCCTCTGCTTTAATTTCAGGAGAG
>NW_011495057.1:4779166-4779881 GCF_000754665.1 Bison bison bison | reverse complement strand
AGTATTTTTTTTTCCCCTTTGCTGCTTTTCGTTGCCCATTGGCATCTGCTTTGGATGGTGGGAGATTTTTCTTTTCAAGACCTTTTCACCGCCGGGCAGGATTTGATCCCCCCTCCCCACCCCCCGAGCCCCCCAAACTACAAAAGAGCACGACTCGCTTTGTAAACAAACCGGTGTTGTTTGTTTGTTTTTTTCCGGGGGGAGGGGAGGATTTTGCAGAGAAGGAAGAGCGATTTAAAAAAAAAAAAGCTTTTCTTTTTATTATTTTTTTTTTTCCTCTTGGAATGAAGTATGTGAATTTTGATTGAGGTGGAAATAGTAACGGATTTTTTTCTCTTTAGTTTATCTGACGGCTTTTCAAGCGTTGTCCTGCAAAGTATTTTTTTTAAGCTTTTTTTTTTTTTTCTTCTTTCTTTCTCCCCCCCTCCTTTTTTTTTGAGGTTGGGGGTGGGGGTCGAAGGCTGGGAAAGTTTGGTGCAGCCGTCGCCGCCGCCGTGCAGAGCGCGGAGCCCGGGCAGCCGCGAGCCCCGCGCGCGAGCGCGAGCAGGACCGGAGCGAGGAGCGGAGCGCGGAGCGAGGGCGCGAGGGAGGCCGAGCCGAGGGCGCGAGGCGCCGCGGCGCGAGGGGCGCGCGGCCACGAGGAAGTGTAGTTTCTTACAGGGCTGAATTGAAACAACTTCAGCTGTTTGCTTTTAGGATGTCTCGCCGCAAGCAA
>NW_011495057.1:4757547-4778270 GCF_000754665.1 Bison bison bison | reverse complement strand
GCCCCGCCCTCGGGTCCCCGGCGGCGGCGCAGCATCTTCTTCCTCCTCGGCGGCCCGGGCCCCGGCGCCCAAGTCAGCCTTGTTTCTGCCGCCCCCGGGCTCCCGACTCGGCCGCTGGTGGCGGAGGAGTGGGAGCCGCGCGTCCCACGCGCCCCCGGCCCCCGCCGATGTGTATTTATGAACTCGACGAACGGAGCCCTCACCGCACACACAAAGCCCTTTCTTCTCCGGGGAAGGGCCGGGGTGGGGGAGGGCCTCGCAGATTGGAACGGTTTCTCTCTCTTTCTCTCTCTTTTTTTTCTTGAAGCAGAGAAGTTTGAGTTTGAAAACGAGATGAATTCCTGATGTGTGTTTTCACACAGTTTTTGTGGTCATTTCCACTCACGTGGGCCACACATTTTCTAGGAAAACCTGGACCGAGGGCCTGAAAGATGCAGGCATGGAGGGTGAAAAAGCAAACGCCCGGGGCGTGCGCGGGTGTCAGGGTAACGGCGGACGACGCTCGCGTTGGGGGAACTTGCTGGGAGACGCTCAGCTTCCTTCGGAGTCACTCTGAGCCAAGTACCGGGGACGAACCTCTTCCTCGTCACTTGGAAAGAACTTTCCGAGTTTGAGGGGAGAGTTTGATGTCAACCCGGGTTTAAGGGCTGCTGGAGGCTTCAGAAACCTCAGCGATGGGGAGGGGAGGCTTTTTATTTATTATTTTTTTTTAAGTTTATTGAAGTTTGCACGATCGGTAGTTTTGCTCATCTGCAGTTTCTAGGCAGTCGGCTCGCCTGCCTTTGGAGTGAATTCCGGGTGAAAGTTCTGTTGATTGTGGTGCATGTGTTCCCCGGGCTTCCTAAAGAAGATTTATTCTCTTGCACGGAGGATTTTATGGGCGGTCAGAGAAGCTGTCAGTTGGCGGTATTCGCAAGGCAGTCTTTGACAAGTCGAATTGCAAAATAACTGGGACCGAGACCTGTGCAGTCCTTAAGTTAATAAGCAAAAGAAAAGAAAAATGGTAAGGAAAAATGAGTTAGAGGGCATTTTATTCTTTTGTTGAAATGTCATATCGCAAAAATATTCCCAGTATCTTCTCCATGAAGAAGCAGCATCTGTGTTTCAACTGCCAAGTTCTAAATAAAATGTTTACATTAAAAAAAGATTTAGCTTCCATTTTCTGTGTGGGCACGGAACACAGTGGTGTTCTCCTCTGTCAGCTGCTTGGGAGGCTCCCAGAAGAGGGAATGGCCTCAGGTGGGCTGGCTGAGCTTTGGGGTGAGAAGCTGAAGACAGGCATAAAAATAGTACAGTCCTCACTGAAGAGTGGGTTTGTTTTTCTTCAGGGTATGCATTTACCTGGAAAAACACACATTGAGATGAGCAATGTCAGATGAGCCATTGTGATATTAGTATCGAGTTTGGAGCAGTAGAATGGCTTTCTAGGTGGCTCCTGTTAAATACCTGGCTTTTTCTTCACTATTTTCCTTTCCCTGTGTCTTCCAGGAAGGGTCTCCATGTTTTCAAAATGTATTTGAGGAGTGTTCTGTCCGTTAGATTGTCGGGAAGGTCACACTTGGATCATAGAAAAGCCAGGGAGGTATTATTATGATAGATATTCTGGCATAATAATAAGCAATGAGCTACACTTTACTGTCAGCAGGCATAGAAAGACAGCTTTGATTTTAAGTTTCTTTTATGAAGAACTGATTAGTAGTTTTGCAACTAAGAGATAAAATGGTGATTTTGTTAGCCGAGTGACAGTGTTTCAAAACCTTGCAGATTATACCAATTTGAAGGAGACAGTGGAAACCATGAAAATGCGATGTGCCCTTCTAAATAAAACATGAACTTCTGCATTCAGTCTGCAACTTGTCTCCATCCATACTATTTCTTTAATAAACAAGGTTTAAAAGATATTCCTGAATGTCTGTCACTTCTGATATCACAATTTGAAACCACTATCTCAGGGGAGTAGTTTACATAAGGCAGGTACAAACATTAAGAAATGACAGTTGAGTTGAAAGTTTTTGTTTTCAACCAAATGCTTAAAAATAATTCTACCAAATACTATTAATACTACCAAAAATTCTATTAATAGTTGAATTCATTTTGTGTATTCTCAGAAATTTAGTATTTCGAAAGAATGATTATGTTTACTTTAAAATTATACAGGGTTTTTTAATTTGCAGCAAACTTTTGTGTCATTGTCCTAATAACCCAACTCCTGGGAGAGGCTACCAGGTTTCTGGCTGCAGTGGAGCATACCCTGCTGGGTCTCCTTACCGCCTCCAAAGTGCATTAAAACTTGTATACCAGAAGTATTCATTTTTCTATATGTGAAAACTGTGAACTGTATTTTGAAACATGGAACTCTTTCATCCCTTCTGCCTCTCAAAGCCCTAGCATCAAAATTCTCTCAGTCCACACACAAAGTCAAGAAACTTACTCTGTCCTTATGCTACGAATCTTCAGAATAACCCTTTCTGTCTAATAACACAGAGTCTCAAAGCCAGTATCTAGAGGCATGGATGGTCAGGCAATGAAATGAGTCACCCTCTACCCCATTTGTATTAGTTGGATATTTATCTCCATTCCTGAGAGTAGATATGAGATGTGAGTAGATTACCTGCCTGAAAATAATTCTGCTGTCAGCTTGTTTTCTGAGATAGCAAATCAGTGGCATCAAATTGGTCAATTGTGACCTATTTCTATTTTTCCTTGATGGCTCTTTAGTCTGTTTCTTGTGGTGCTTCTCTGATGGAAGTTTCTCAAGCCTTTTACCTGCTAAAAACATTGTTTTTTGGAAATTTACTCCAAAAAAGCACTCATGAGAAGGAAAAAGTGGTCTACTTCATCAAGGTGTGAGATATTCAGTAAGAGCCAAGTTATAAAGCTGGGCAGGAGAGAGGGGAGCACTTAGACATTTAAATGGCCAAGTTAAACACAAAACACAGTTAGGATATCTGGACCCTCAGGTGTTCATAAACCCATACCAGGGGTCTCTAGAGAGAGATGGTGGGAACCAGGCAGAAAGACAGCCCCAAAATGCCTTGTTTAACTTGGCTGTCACGGTAGCTAACCCTTTGTAACTTGGCACGTTTCGAAGTTATCACACTTAGAATTGACCTTTTTCCTTTTTCCCATTTACCTTCTTTTGTACTTATAAAGTGGCTCTTTTTTTCTCTTAAGGAGAAGTAATTTATTTAGAAATACAATGAAGTGGCAAAAATTCAGTTCGCAATTTAAAGAAGAAATGTAAACTATAGAATTTGAAAGAAAAGGCGATGGGTTTTAAATCCATAACCTTTTGAAAGTCAGAAAACCTATCTATTAGGCTGTATTCTCTGGTGGAAAAGCTCTCGAAATTGTAGGTGTTAAAAGAGCCACTGCAGGGAGCTTGTACTACCTCCTAAATTTAATAGAAACATTAAACTCTCCAGTCCTTATTTAAACACATTTTTTTCAAAGTCAAAAATACATTTTCTTACAGGTAGACAGGTGAAGTATAACTAAAAAAACAAAAGAAAGTGATTCTCTTATACACTGTATGTTCTATTTCTTTTGTAAAAAAACTTTACCACTAGAGATTCAGGTTTGGTTTTGGAAATGATGCCATAGTAAGAAAAGAAGACTTAATTAAAGCCTGCGATATAGATTTTTGCTCAGAACTACTTTTAAACAAATGAAGTATGACTCCCTTTTTTAATAACTAGATTTAACCTAAGGTAAGTTTTTTTTAATATTTAGGAAAGATATATATATATATATGTTCCTTTTCATAATTGTGAGGGCAAATTACTAAAATCTGCAGCACACAGCTACATGTGCATTTACTTTTGAATATGGATGTTAAAAAGCCTGGTTATTGGAAACTCTTCAGAAGCTGAGTGCTTGTACCTTTTTCCAACAGTTGCAGTTGGACTTTTCTGCATCTATCAAGCAGGCACTGTTCCTTCCCTCTTCCACCTCTAAATTATACTGACTAGATGTTGAAGTTGTTAAATTGATTATAGTCCAATCAGTAGACAATCCGACATAAACAAAAACAGCAATTACTGTTGGCATGCATCCCATGAGTGCTAGTCAGACTTGCAGAACTGATGGTCCAATGAGTGTTTTCCAAAATGCTAGTTTCACAATTTCAGCAGTTCTGGCAGCATCTTCTTAAAGGGAGGGGACAAAAATTCATAAGATTCCACTTGGCCTTAAAAACAAAAACATCTGTTTGATGCGTGAGTGGATTGTTGGCTTTTATTCATTCAGTCCAAAAAGGGCGAAACATAGGATATGGAACATAAAAGCATACATGTAAAAATGAAATTACAAAGGGATTCGAGATTAGCAGCTTTTTATAAAGCAAGCTGTTAATAATTCTTCTTTTTTGTTTTGCCAGAGTATTTCCATATCCCTTAAAATCCATTCTAGTTATTGACAGCAGTGATGCCTAATAGTGATGACAGAATTTTTCAACTTTTTGCTTCCAGTAATTATACTTGGTTCTTTCTGCTTGCTTGTTTGGGTCATTTCAAGTCTTATAGCATATTTGTAGGGTATATGTTTTCATTTTATAGGAATATTTTTGCTCCCTTTCTTTTATTTTTACAGGAAATTTGTTTTTGAGAATTGGCTTATCAGGTAAATTCTAGTGAAATACTTGTTGACACACATCGAAACATCAAAATACTTGCTTGAGTTTTCATTTTGATGTAAAACCAGGCAATCAGGAGAAAGAGGTTTTGATAGTAGAAAAAAGCAATTCTACCAAGATCAATTAAGAATTTTATGAAAGATCTGGTTTTTCTATTACTGTGCTTTATTAATTCATCTGACAGAATTCACATTGCTGGTTTAATGTCACTAATTCTCTTGCCATAGAATACATTCCTTATGGCTGGATTTAATGGATACCATGTTGAACTTTTATTTTTTAGAGAAAATGATTTTGAGACTTGCAACACTTGAAATATATTTTAGAAGCCTTATGGATTGTTTAAAATGTAAATGTTGTCATTAAGTAATATGTTGTAGAATGCTCTTGAATTGAATGAAATTTTGATACAAAGGCTGATATTCTGGCTAAGTATTTTCCCAGATGTATTTAATTTTTTTCTCCATTGACTCCTGTTGTGCAGTCAAAGGTTAAAGTTAGTTCTGTGGGGGAGTGGAGGTGGGGAGGGGGGAATGCTCGCAAGTTTCTAATCCAATTTCAATTAAATTTGAAATACGTTCCTGTTTTTTGTTTGGGGATTACATGGTACACTAGCTGGGATTGCATATACCTTGTTTGCTATAATGAAAGTGTACTTGTCTGATTTAAAATACGCTCTGCAACAATGTTATTACAAAGCAATTAAAACTTAAACATTAAAGTTAACATTAGTAAATTTAAATAGCTCTGTTATAGTATTAATCAAATAGTGTAAGGAAAGCTTTTAAATGGTTTAAATAATTATGCAACTCTTGGCATAAAAGCCTGACACAAGATAAATCTTTGAAAACTAAGTAGAGTCGTGGCTTTTTTTTTTTTTTAAACTTTAATTTTAGGCAGCTTGGGCTTTTAGCATGCATCACACTCCACCTCTAGTATAAGTAATTATGCCAGTTTAGTAATTATTAGAGATGAAAGAAATTCAGTAAGATACGAATTCTTTAAAACTTCAGTAGCTTCAGTTTTAGCGGGGATAATGATCAAGCAGCAGTCATCCGGCTGTCTGGGGACCCTGCCACAGCTACAGGCACTGAGCTGATCTTGGGGGTATCATTGTAATGGCAGCACACACTACAGTTGGCATTTCTACTCTCAATGCCTGATTGCAGAGGTTTATAATTTGCTCATTAAAAAAAAAAATCCAGATTCAAATATGACTGTCTAAAAATTCCACTTTCTTGGAAGACTGAAAGAAAAAAAGGATAAATGCATACCTTTAAAAATTATTATTGTTGGACACCATATATTTTAATTTTATGGGATAGTAAATGCTTTGAAAAATTCTGAAATGAAAAATATATATGTAAATTTGTCAACTATATGATTGTGTTGAACATGTGTCGAGCATTTCAAGTCTTGCTTTCAAACAAAGGTGATTTGGTTTGGAAAACATACTCTTCATGCAAAAGCATAACTGTCTCCCACTGAATATGGTCCAGTGATGGACATTCAGAATATTCATTTTCCTAATTCTGCAGGAGTTATGTTTTGGTATTTCATTTTCAACAACATTTTTATATATGTGAAATCAAATGGTTTCAGTTATCACAACTCAATAGGAAATAGACACACACACAAACATAGTCTGATGTTCTATTTAAAATACAGTTTGGTCAGCAAATTCATATGTATTAATTACTTTTTAAGGAAAAAAATGGATTGAATTGGATTTGGCCTAATAAAAATTGGCATCATTGTAAAGAATAGAGTTTCTTTTTAGGAATTAAAACCAGGTTACCATTGAAATTCATTATTTCACTGAAGTTATTTCTCCTCTCTTTCTCAAGATTGGCTTGTCCCCAAATTTCTTGTCCCATCAGTGCATTTTGATGGAAAGTTATTTACCTGACTAGAATGAAGGCGATAAGGGTTCTTGTTCTCAAGTATAGATAGCTCTGTATATTCATATAGAGTACAATTGTGAAAACCCATGAAGAGCTGAAGGGTCCATAAGTTGAATGATAAATTGCGGTACTATAGGGGGTGCTGTGACCAGGACTCTAAAAAATTACAACTTTTAAAACAATATATTGACTTTTAGAAACAAATTCTAGTATTTCAGGCATGTTCCTTAATACTATTCTTTTCTTTCACAATAGAACCAGATCAGGTCTAGTACATGTGTGAGTGTGTGTGGGTGTGTGTGCACGCACACTCAGTTGTGTCTGATTCTTTGCAACCCCATGGACTGTACCGCGCCAGACTCTTCTGTCCATGAAATTTTCCAGGCAAGCATACTGAAGTGGGTTGCACTCTAAGGGGTCAAACCTGAGCCTGCTATGTCTCCTACACTGGCAGGCAGATTCTTTGCCACTGCGCCACCTGGGAAGCCTGTGTGAATATGACTAAATAGTAATTGCTTCCAGCCCTTCTATTGATGTAGTGTATCTCAATTTTAGAAGTTTATTAGGCATACCCTTTCTCTCAGTAGTATTCACAATTTAGTCTTTTCTTATTTTTTATACATTTAAAAAAGGCAACTAAGTATTCACAAACATCACTTGACCTATCAAGTATCAGTAAAGCTGAGAGAGAACTATTGGTTGGGAAGGTGATGCCATCATGAGTTTGAGTGAATGTTTTGTTCATTAACTGGTATATGGGTCTGAAATTGCTATGTGGAGGCTGGTTTGGGGCTGTCAGTGTGCAAAAGGAAAAGTTAGATGCACTTTTTTGTGGCCATTAGGCAGGAGTGAAAAAGAACTATGGACTCAAGGGAATGCATATTAATTCCTGGAAAGAGTTGAAAATAAAAACAGAAACAATTAGCTATGGTCATAAGTATTGTGACTTGGATATTAGTGTACCTGTAAGGACATGGCTTGCAGTGGAGATGGCTCACAGAGGGTGAGCTCTTCTTTGCCGTCTGCACATTTTGGCAAGTCACTTACCCTCTGTTCTCCAGGTTCAGATTTCTTCTCTGTAGACCAAAGGGGCTCATTTAATGATTCAACAAGCTCTTTGTTGTTTGTTTTTTCTAGTGCTCATTTGTCCGTGCACACTGCTAGTTCCAGATATTCAGTTGTGAACTAGACGTAAGCTTGGCTCTTATGAAGCATTATAGTCTAGAAAATTGGATGAGGTTTTACATATGTTCCATTGCTTTTTAATTTAGGAGAAGGCCACCATGCAGGTGGTGGGAGATATGTGTGTTTGGTATATGCTCTTTAGTATGTATGATATTCACTGTTTAGCAAGTTGGGTCAGTTTAAAAAGTTAGATAAAATGATCTTCAAAAACATTTTTGGCACTAAAAGTTTGGTGGGTTATCCTTTTTGAGAAAAGTGAGCTTTGTTTTCTCTTATGATTAAGAGTTAGATATACTCACTTGAATTGAAACCGCTAAATACATAGAATATTTGTTTCCAACTCTTTTTGGATTTTTTCAAAATCTTTTAGCCCTCCTAAAAGAACTAGGTAGTTGTTTCTAGTAATAATGTTTCTAATAATAACCTATATAATGTTTCTTTTTTTATATATAATGTTTCTAAAAGTTAATAGTGAGATACTGAAGGCAATTTTATAAAATTTTCAGAGAATTTGTGGTATTCTTGAAATAATTGAAGGCTCTTGGAGAATGTGTGTATTATTCAAAAACAGTGAAACAAAGCCTCAGTTAGGAGTCCCTCCTGTACAAAATTGAGGTGAAACAAGTCAAGAGGAATTCATTCCATTAAATATTCAGGAATAGAACACTAAAGAATGAAACAAGTTGGTATTGAAACGTTCACAATGCAGGTTTAATTATTTTTCCCCAGGGAAATAGGTGAATGCCTTGAAATAAACTTTGACAGAGTCACAGATCTTAAGCATAGGACAATTTAGGGATAATGATAGTGGATGTCTTGATGGTCTTCATGTTCATAGACATGAGTGCACAATCAGTGGTGATGGCGGAGTGTAACTGACCGGAGAAAAAGACGATTCATAGGAAATCCCTTTTGCCTCCTCCAAAATCACACAGGTCATTTATGTAAGTATTGCATCATTATACCAAATTTTTAATCTTCAAAATAAAACCATTACAAGATAATAACACCATTTTATAGCTCCTGTTAAATGTTTTTTATATTTGCTGATTTGCATATTTTGAAATCCAATATGAGTGCGATGGGCTGGCCCACCCTGGGATGGCTTCCCAGCTCTGTCTGCCTCTGGGTACCTCAGGCCAGGAGGGGGTCAGTCAGGTGTCTGACTTGTCCTAAGTGCTCAGTAAATGTCCATGGAACCAAAATCATTTATTATTTTTTTAACCAAAGAAATGTGTTGATGACTTCTGAGTTCCCTTCTCTCTCTAACATCATAGAATTCTCATATTGAGAAATTGTAATTCTTGCAAGTTGATCAATAATTCATATTAATGGGGCAGGCATGCTTTTAAAATTGTGAACTTGATTGAGTTGTAGCTGGTGGAAAAAAAAATCAAACAGCAGAGGTTAGATGGTCTTAACTTCTCATTGTGATTTCTTGTCCAGACTCTCTATTTAAGGAACTAACATAGAAAGACACATGTGTTACACACGAAACCATTCTCAGGGCCTTTATAAGGAAGCTGACTTGGTTCAAACTCAGTTCAAATTCTGCAATTTCCATAGAGCAGTTTGCAGGTTTTAGAGAAGAACCTTGGGCCAGTGACCAATTCACCCCACTAGGGGTTTGTCATATCTTAACTTGGAGCAGCCCTAACAGCGGCAGCTTCTTTGGTCTAGAATTTGTGTGTACATGCGTGTGAGTGACCAACTCTATGTTTGCCTGGCTCTCACATGGATTTTTGCAGTGGGAATAGCTGTGAACCTGCACCTGTACAAGGTCAAAGTGTTTTGCTTTAAAGATAGCATTTTAATTTAGTTTGACTTACCCTGGTTCCTCATCTTCAATTCATGTCCATCCACTTGCCCAAATGCTAGTACCATTTTCGTGAAGCAACATTTCCCAAACCTTTAATGATTTTCCTAGCTTCATTACTCTAGGCTTAGACTGTGGATTCTTAGGTTGGTTTTGTACCATGATAAGGGTTTGCATAGTGTTTTCATTTCTTAAGGTTCATCTCACATCTTCTGTGGGGCTTTTTCTGACCTGCCGGAGTTAAAGTGCCTCCTCTCTTTATTATCTCTTGCATAGCTCATATACTGTAGAAACTATAACACTAACTTGGTTTTCTGGTTTGTTGATAAGCCCTTTGAGAGCAGCGTTCAGTGTTTTGTTCTCTTTGAATCCCCATATCCTAAAACGAGATAGTAAGCAAACAAACTTACAAAGGCATTCATGCGCTCATGTGTTTAATAAACAAATACTTACTGCACATTCATCATTTTCCAGTCCTAGAGTGCTAGGAGTTGGGGATGCTGTGAAGGAGACAGACAGGGTCTGTGTTCTTGTGAAGTCACAGTCAAGCAATGGAAACACATTAAATACACGATTCAACAGATTCCAGTAATTTATAATTAGGTGGAGGGAAAGCCCCAGGTGTTATGCAAACATTTCAGAAAGATATGAGTGAGGTCAGGAAAGGATCCTGAAGGAAGCACTTTCAAACCAAATCTGAGGTTTAATATGTTTTTAAATGCAAACTATTGAGCATGCTCATGATTCTACGGGAATTCTTATTGAGCACCAGTTATGTGTCAGGTGCTAAGGATACAGTCAGGAACAAGTCAGACCCAGTTGTTCGTGGTTTTCACAGAGCTAACAGTCTATGAAGACATGTTCAGATGACTCTGTGTCCCTCTTAGAACAGAATAGAATTTAATTACTTAACTGTGTACAATTGAATAAATTTCCAACCCTATGAACTGTAGCCCACCAGGCTCCTCTGTCCATGAAATTCTCCAGGCAAGAATACTAGAGGATAGCCATTCCCTTCTCCAGGAGATCTTTCCAACCCAGGCATCGAACCCGGGTTACCTTCATTACAGGCAGATTCTTTACTTTCGGAGCCCATGTGTCCTTCTTAAGGTTGTGTAACTCCAAACTATACTTAGTTTTGCAACAGTATACTTGCAATTCATACAAATGGTATCTGTTATATTATTTGCACATGACTAGCTTGTATACAGGGGAAAGGCAATGGCACCCCACTCCAGTACTTTTGCCTGGAAAATCCCATGGACGGAGGAGCCTGGTAGGCTGCAGTCCATGGGGTCGCTAAGAGTCGGACACGACTGAATGACTTCACTTTCACTTTTCACTTTCATGCATTGGAGAAGGAAATGGCACCCCACTCCAGTGTTATTGCCTGGAGAATCCCAGGGACGGGGGAGCCTGGTGGGCTGCCGTCTATGGGGTTGCACAGAGTTGGACACGACTGAAAAGACTTAGCAGCAGTAGCAGCTTGTATACAAGTTCTGGCCATCCTTTGTACATGGGCTGGTTTTTCCACTCTATGTAAACTCTATTCATTGAGTTTTTCATCACTTAGATCTATCTATTCTTCCAAATATCTGGATTTCTTATAATTCTTATAATGCTGTCTAAATATGGGATGTTGTTGTTGTTCAGTAACTAAGTTATGTTTGATTCTTTGTGACCCCATGGACTGCAACACGCCAGGTTCCCTGTCCTTCACGTTCTCCTGGAGTTTCCTCAGATTCATATCCATTGAGTCGGTGATGCCATACAACCATTTCATCCTTTGCTGCCCCCTTCTCCTTTTGCCTTCAGTCTTTCCCAGCATCAGTGTCTTTTCCAATGAGTTGGCTCTTCACATCAGGTGGCTAAAGTATTAGAGCTTCAGCCTTGGCATCAGTCCTTCCAGTGAATATTCAGGGTTGATTTCCTTTAGGAATGACTGGTTTGATCTCCTTGCTGTCCAAGGGACTCTCAAGAGTCTTCCCCAGCACCACAATTCAAAAGCATCAATTCTTCAACACTCAGCCTTCTTTATGGGATAAACTCATTCATTTGGCATCATTAGACAATTTAAAACTCTTTTCTCCATTTCACCTCAATATATACAAATCATGTAATATGTTTCTGCTTATGATCTTTGCAAATTCTTAGCACAATTTCCACATCAAGGAACTTGGTAAATATTAGAATATGACAATGCATCAGCAATTCATGAGTATATTCTTGATTGAAAAATTACATAGAAAAACTGTAGAAAGATGATAAAAACCAGTAATCTACCTACCAACAGTTTTTTTTTTTCCACTTTCAGCTCACATTTTTTTGACAGTTCTGTTGTCTCTATTCACGGTGGTATTATTCATGAAGTCCCAACAGACAGTCTGTGAGAGGATGTTTGAATCTGCGTATATCCAACCCTTATCGCCATCCACATAATTCTCCAAGCCAGGTCATAGTGAGAGGCCTCTATACCCTGGACAGGCTAATAGAGTCCCCCACCCCCAAGCTGTCTGGAAATGGAGTGTTCCTATGAAACCTTTTGTATAGGGACTGGTGTATAGCGAAGAAGCAATTACCTTAGGACACATCTTGCCAACAGATGCACAAAATAAATCGAGATAAAGCACAGATGCTCACAGACACAGTTCAAAGCTCTGGCGGCCTGATGCAGAGATGCCCAGTGTAGTTCCTGGGAACGGAGTGTGGTGGTGCCACTCTTGCTCTGGGAGGGTGCCCTGCCTTTATAACAGCTGGACTCGCTGCAAAACAAATGTGCTGAATGCTGTTTTTCCACTGCACCTTCTTTTTTAAAATCAAAAATCTTCTTTGGATTTCTTTCAGTTGGAAAAAGCAGGTACCTGTGTAGATCTTTCGTAAAATCCAAGCGGCAGAAAGTGAGCTTTCGAAAAGCCAGAGATAATGGTGATGTGTTGCCCCTTAACGCAACTCACTAAGACTTCTTGAAATATCTGTCCCCCTGTTATTTAGAGAGGAGGAGGATTTTAATGATAATGTCCTTTGGCAGTGAACTGAACCGTTTTTAGATGGCAGTGCATTTATGTGGGGATCTTGGATACATTTTATTCCCAAATGAAAGGTGGTACTCTCTGTGTTGTCCACCCTAAGTGTACTTCCTAAAAATTCCTCCCTGTCAACACTTAGTACCTTTGTTCTAACAACTCTATCCACTGTATGGTGTTCTGTCATTTAAAGATTGAAGGCAGGAGGAGAAGGAGAACAGAGGATAAATTGGTTGGATGGCATCACGGACTCAATGGACATGAGTTTGAGTAAGCTCCGGGAGTTGGAGCCTGGTGGAGGAGGAAGCCTGGTGTGCTGCAGTCCATGGGGTTGCAAAGAGTCAGATACAACTGAGCGACTGAACTGAATTTATTTGTTTATTTTACTATTTACAAATGTTGCTTCAATGAGCCTGCACCCATCCTTGCTAACATGTGTGATTATGTACATGGTGTAAATTCCTAAAAATGGAATTTCTGGATAGAGAGAACACACATTTAACATTTTGATAGATCCTGCACATGTGCGCTCCACAGAGGTAACGCCAGTTCACACTGCTGTTAGCAGCAGGATTAGAGAGTGCCTGTGTTTAAATACTTTATCTTTACTGATGTGGCTTGTGAAATAAACAAACTGGTATTTCATTGACATTTTAATGAACATTTATATAATTATAAACATTTTTTCATATGTTTATATACCATTTGTATTTATTTTTCTGTGAATTGTCTTTTTATTTCTTTTGCCCTTTTATCTTTTCATTTGAAAAAGCAGCTCATATGAATAAGAAAATTAGTCCTTTTTTCTGACATACATACTGCAAATAATTTCCCTGCTTTGGCTTTTGACTTTGTGGGTGGGTAATTCTTTTTTCTTTTGCCACAGAGAAATTTAAATATTTTAATTTTCAGTTTTGTCAGGCTTTTCCTTGTAACTCATAGAGATTGTATGTGACATAGAAAGGTTTTTTCTTTTTCCTGATCATTTATTTAGTTTCATCTTCTTATTACACTGGCTTCAGAGCCTGTCTGCCCCTCTTCACCCTTCTGGATCCAGCACCTAAGCATATTTTTGGAAATAAAATAGATGCTTAGCAAATATTTAATAATGGGTCAATAAAGTATGGTGGTTAAGAGCATGAGTGTTAAGTCAGACTCCCTGAGTTGAAATTTCAATCTTGTTTACCCTGTGCAAATTATGAAATAACATGAAACTACAGTTTCTGTGTCTAGAAGTGAGGGATTGTGTGTGTGTGTGCTCAATCACTTGAAACGCGTCCAACTCTTTGCAACCTCATGGTCCCGCCAGCTTCCTCTGTCCGTGGGATTTTCAAGGCAAGAATACTGGAGTGGGTTGTCATGCTCTCCTCTAGGAGCTCTTCCCGACCCATGGATCAAATCCATGTCTCCTGTACTGCAGGCAGATTCTTTACCACTGAGCTACCCGGGAAGCCCCAAGTGAGGGTATTACCCTAATTCATAGGGTTGTTGTGAGAATTCAGTTAATCCATATAAGCTCTTAGAATAGTCTCTGTCAGATAAGAAATACCTAGTTCATGTTTCTTATTCTCATTCTCAAAGGTCTTCTCGCTTTAGGGGGAAACCCTTCATCCTATGGGGACATGTCTTTTCTTTGGATTTCCAGGTACCTGTCTGGCTGGACACAGTTTTCAGAGACCTGACTTGGGTGGGTCCGTTGTGGATGTCTTTGTTGGATCCAGTCCTCCATGACCCGTCCTTTCCCACTGGCCAAAACAGCTCTTGATTCCAAGCTCCACTTTGTTCTGCCAGTGTAGAGAGAGTTCTGAAGGAAAAATTCCTGCAGAAATTCCAATTAAAAGATAATGGAAACATAAAGTGGAGCTAATTAATTTTGGAGCCTCTGCCATCTTCTCGGTACATCAGGCCTTTGTCTTTGTGGTTCTTTGCGAGAGGGCCGATGCTAAATGCTCATTTGCAAAGGTAGGCTAATTGTTCTTGGGAGAGGAGCTAGAGACAAATAATTCACATATCATTATGAAAGTTTAATCATAGTAGATTTATTAATAATCCTTAAATTAAAAAGGTAAATCTGGGCTTGGGTTTGCAAAGGAATTAGTTGAACAAGGGGATGATTTTCTGTATCACCGTACCCATCAGTAAACTGATCTAGAAGCAACTTCTTCTGGGCTTCAGCTGTGTTGTCTAGGAGCAGAGTGAGTAGAGGATGTGAAGACGGAATGTGTCTGCTGTCTGGATGTTACCTACCAGTCTGTGTCTGGCTGTGTCTAGCTGCTGCTTTAATTTTATGGGAAACCTTATTTGGGAGCCGATTGTCTGAGTTTTCTTTCCTCTTCATTTCTTCTCCATTCTTTGCTGCAGTAAGTCCTAATGGTTCAGTTTGCTTTCTTTTTATTTCCCCTTGCCTTCCCTTGCTCATTGAGTCGCCAACCCTTTCTGTGCTTAGTTCATGAAATCACCCAGTTCCCACTCCCAGATTGCTGGGCTTCAGCTGTCCCTTTGGGCTTTAGAAACCCAGCCTGTGCTTTGCCCGCTGGTTGACCTCAGCACTCATTTGTCTGATGCTCTGGCTAGACACGACCATGTCTTTTTATTTTAACTAAAAGATAACTGTCGTAAAGTTGTCTTTCTGTACAGACAGAGCCAAAAACCTTAATACATCTGATCAGACGACTTTCAAATATCCATTTATACTTTTTTTCCTTCAACCTTAGTGCTAAATGAAGTGAAAGAAATAGTAATTGAAAATCGGGGTGGAGAGAGTCAAGAGGATTGTGCGAGGCCACTTTTAATGAGTGGAATATCCTTAAATGATAGTAAGTGATGAAAGAAATTCCACTTCAAGATAATTTAAAATAGATATTCTAGAAGACACTTTTGAAAGGGCTGGGGGTGCTGTTCAGTTTCCTGACAGGTCGGCGTTGTCTGGGGCTGAAGGTCTTATTAGAGAAGAGTTTAGAGCCTGGGAGATGCAGTGGTCCGGGCAGGGCAAGGATGCTGGATTTTCCCTGACATCTCCAAGACTGGAGGATCCTCTGTGCCCCATCCGAATCACACCAGGGCTTTGTGACAGAACAGGAAAGAGTCTCAGTCTCTTGACTTCTGATTCTAGGAATGGCATCTCATGGCTGTACACATTCCAGACTGTGGATGCTAAAGTGACTTTCCCCATCCTTCTCAGCTGCCTAACACAAGCCAGAGTCGGGGCCCCCTGCCCTGAGAATTGCCTTCCTTAGTCTAGTGTTAGCTGTCAAGGTCTCAGACTTGTGTGATCTATGCACCACCAGTGTGTCCCAGTGAGTTGATCTGAGGGATGCCATGCCTGATCACTTGTGTTTGAATTCTGCATGTTATGAAACCTCTAAGCCTCCTTCTGAGCTTCCCTGGTGGCTCAGATGGTAAAGAATCTGTCTGCAACGCAGTATACACAGGGGATGCGGGTTCAGTCCCTGGGTCAGGAAGATCCCCTGGAGAAGGAAATTGCTACCCACTGCAGTATTCTTACCTGGAGAATTCCATGGACAGAGGAGCCTGGTGGGCTACAGTCCATGCGGTTTCAAAGAGTTGGACACGACTGAGCAACTAACATCGGCCACCGCAGTCCCCTTTGGTGTTCTCTTTTGCTTTAAGCATTTTGATCTTAGTTCCTTCTACTATTTCACCCCACCCCCCACAAGTTACTTCTACAAGGAAAAAAAAGATATTAGTCAGCTACACCTGGGAGAGAATTGAAAGCAGTGGATACCTGACAAATCCCTAATTGTGTGATTAAAGGCTTTGTTGTTGTTCAGTCGCTCAGTAGTTTCAAGACTTTAGCTTCTGATAAAAAAAAAAAAAAATCTCATGCCTCAGAAAGCTGATCTGGGAGATGTTTTTGAGGAGGTGGGCATGGGGTGCTCGAGTGAGGGATCCAGGAGTGTTTTCCCATTGCTGGTGAGATCTCAGCAGAAATACCCCCTTGCAGAGGTTCAGTGGCCTTTCAACGGCATTATTCTGGATGCTCTCCCTCAAAGGTGAAGATGGAGCCCTCCCCCAGTCTGAGTGACGGGAGGAAATGAGTGATGGCAGTGCCTGCACAGTTAGAGCAGTGCATCTGACTTTGGGCTAAACAGCTTCCTGTAATGTCACACTGGATGTTGTTATTTAGTCGCTACATTGTGTCTGACTCTTTGCGACCCCCTGGACTGTAACCTGCCAGGCTCCTCTGTCCATGGAATTCTCCAGGCAAGAATACTGGAGTGGGTTGCCATTTCTTCCTCCAGGGGATCTTCCCGACCCAGGGATGGAACTCTTGTCTCCTGCGTTGGCAGGCGGATTCTTTACCACTGAGCCACCAGGGAAGCCCAAGTGTCATATTAGCTGTTTTCAATCCAGTGTGCGGAGAAGCTAGGGGAAAAAGAAATTCATATTTCCCACTGGCAGGTTACCATCCTGAAGCAGTGTCTGTGTTCTCCCATTTGAAATATGCCACTTTTCCCTGCAAATTTTCTTTGTTTTTGTGACAAGATGGACACACGTGTTGGGGATGCACTGTGCTGGGAACTGGTGGGACATTGATGCCATCTGTGGAGGGAACTGGGCATGACCCATCACCATCCCTGAAGAAATGATGCCAGTTCTGATGTCTTAGAGATGATGTTTTAGAGATGGCACGTATTTTTAAAAAATGTTGGTTAAATATAAACTTTCAAAATTGCAAGCAGCAAGTAGTAGAATTGACAAGATTAATGATTAGTGTTCTTATTATTCTTTTAAGAAAATAGGGTGTGATCTGGCTCACCATCTGAGAGCATGTTCCTTTTCCAGTGAAATCTATTTATTAATATATTACATGTATGTGTGTGTGTGTATATTCTGCTTATTAAAGCATATGGTAAAAAAAAATGATTAACTATGGGTATTTATCAGCCATTCTACCCTATGTTTGATTGATTTAGTTGATTTTACTTTATGCATATTTGGGGATTGTCTGATGATAAATCATTGTTTGAAATATGTCTCTGTATATGTATATATATTTATTTCTTGACAAATCAGGATTGAAACAATGTAAGTGGGAATGTATTTCCACAAGCGACTATTAATTTATAGTTACTAAGATAATAGCATACACGTTCACTTTCAGTTCTATCTGGGTAGCTCTGTAAATTGTGTATTGATTATGTTAATGACACTGGTGTCTTTATTACTTGTCTGCAGATCCATGCAGATGGAATGCACATTTGGCAAGGTTGTCATTCTGTAAGAAAAGGTACATTATTAAAATCTGCTTTTTGGAGAGACTGCATTAGAATTAAAAAAAAAACATTGATTAAACTCATAGGGAAATGTAAGTAGTTGTGTTCTAGGAAATAAAAAGTGCAGTTAAAAAGTTTTTTTAAAGGATGCTCATTTGTTTCCTTTGTTTCAAATTCCTTAAGGAAAGTGTTTCAGAAATGGTACTTAATCAATAATGATCTATTTTTATAGTTTATTTTGGTTATGTGGCTTTATTTGTTTTGTTTATCAGGCTGAAGGAAATTTAGACATTTAGGTTTGCCTATATTTTTAAATTTATTAGCCCAACTAGAGGGGAACAAAATGAATTTCTTTTTTTCCCATTGCATATAAATTTTCTTGTATTTTGTAATAGCTCATAAGCCATAAATCACAGCCTCACTTTTTGCTCTAATCTTTCATTGTACAAACATGTACCTTATTTTACAGGGTCTTTCTCTTTCCTTCTTTCTTTGTTGCTGAGCCATTAAGTTACCAAAGAAGTTATTTAGAAACTGCTTTCTTATCTTCCTGAATGGGATCATTTCTTAGAAATGTGGGCTGTCCACTTACTTGTGTGCCAGCTTGAAAGGAAAGAAAAAATCTTTTAAAATGTTTTTTTAAAATCATTTTCCACTCTATATTTTAATGGCAGTTTGATCCCCAGTTTGTTTGAGAACCAGTTGGCCCTTTGGAAGGAGAAAAGGAAAAAAAAAAAAAGGCAAGATGTTTCATGTTCCTGGGTGATAAGATTCCATTTAGTGGGATAATAATGCCCCAAATGTTGTGTTTAACTCACAATCTTTAGACAAAACCTATTTTGCCTGTCTTTCAAATATATCATTGCAATTAAGAAGAGGAACTTCCTCAATTAAAACAAAAGTGAAAGCAAAGTCACTAATAAAGAGAAAGGAGTGGTAATATTGAATTGATTTTTGTGAATGAGATTGAGTTTATCATCTCAAAATTTAGAGATGAGTCTTGTTACATTGCAGCAAGCTAATGGTTCTTGTTCAAAACAAAACTTTCTCCCTAAGCTAGTGTGCTTCAGTAATTGTTGAGATAGTTAACTTTAAGTGTCCAGTTAAGAAATATTGTTACAATTGGATTGGCATTATAGAAAATAGCTGAAGTCATAAGAACAGTTGGGAGAAATATCAGAAAGTATGATGTCTGGAATATAAAGGTTTTCTTTCCAGGTTTTCTTTGCCTGGGTGGAGTAATACTTCCTCACTATGCTATTAATCCTATACCTGAGGCTTACTAATGACATTTAAAGAAAAAATAAGTAGACTCTTCCCCAAATATCCAGATGTCTGAATCCTAGGTTCAGAAACATGTTTCATTTATAGTTGCCCTAAGAAGCATTTTTCAGGGTACCTGGTCATTATGTGCTAAAAACTACACTTAAGTGTTTTTAAATAATTTGTTTTCCTCCAGAGTAGATTTTTAGCAGTTTTAAAATCACTTGGCTGTAGAAAATTACACCAGGGTATCTGGATGTTAACAATAACTTTATGTAATATTTTTCTAGTATAAAATGGAACAAAGTGTCCATGGACTTGGTTGAAGATTGAGCTGAGGGATGTAGAAGTTGGTTTTCTTTGTCAGTTTTTGTAGGGAGTTAGGGACTATACTCAGATGTATTACCAGCCCCTTCCCAGTGAGCCCGTGATGTTGACACCTGAAGGCACCAGGCCAAGTGGAAGAATGAAGGGACTCAAATCAGGTGAGAAGAAAGGCGTTTGCCAAGAAGACCCACAAAACAAAACAGCAACAACAATAAAAAGACATGGGAGAGAGCACCGAAAACCCTTCATGTAGGGGAAAAACAGAACAAAACCTTTCTGGGATAATCTTTTCCTCTATTAGGTTAGATGGTTTTGATTTTGTGTACCCGTTTTAAGTGTTTCCATCTCGTGTTTGTTAGGTTGACTTATCATTCTTGTGGTTTCTTGCTCTATTTTCTTCCACATGAAGCCTAAGCCTTTTGTTTCTTTTTTAAAAAATATTTATTTATTTATTTTATTATTTATTCGTCTGTTTCGGGTCTTGGTTGTGACACCCTAGGTTTTCGTTGCGCCAGGCGGGGTGGTTCCTTTCCGGGCGCAGACTCAGCAGCTGGGGCATGTGGGCTTAGTTGCTCTTTTCCTCAGTATGTGGGATCCTAGTCCCCTGGCCAGGAATCGAATCCATGTCCCCTGCTTTGCGGGGTGGATTCTTAAGCGGCGGACCATCAGGGAGAGTCCCAAGGCCGAGCCTTTTGATGTGAATGTTTTAATGTATTCACTTGGGTTTATATTGCTGACAGTAGTGGCCTAGTGTATCACGTTGTCTTTGAGAAAGGATCATGAACTACATGCGGAATCATAGTAACTTAAACTAAGAGTTAATGTTTTTTTCTCCCCCTAAAAGAGAATAAAAGAGCGCTATTAGAATCAATATCTGTTTTTGTTTTTAGTCAAAAAGTTTTGGATTTATTTTCCCTTGGCTTTAGTGTGTTTGAAACAAGACCAAAGTAAAAGGAATCTCACCAAAGACCTTTTAAGTCCCAGGAAGTGTCAGCGGGCCTTTGCAAATCTCTCCCGTTAGATTAAAAAGTTAGCTGGTGTGATTGTGGTATTTCTGTCCAATCTCTCTCCAGCTTTGGCTTTATTGGGATTACAGATAAAAGGTGAAATCTGGGTATGAAGAGAGTGAAAAAAGCCGTGGTTCATACACCTGTTTAATTAGCCTTGGTTAATACACTTGTCTTAAAGCCAAGACAGCAAGTTCATCTCTAGGACCGGCTCCACCATGCCTGATGCCTGGCTGTCACTGAGCCGGCTCCCCCTTTTCTTAGGCCCACAGTCCATCTGAAGTCCTCCAGATCCTGTTTCTGGGGTGCCTCCCGTTAACCCTTTCTG
>NW_011495057.1:4740697-4757447 GCF_000754665.1 Bison bison bison | reverse complement strand
GATTTAGCTTGCTCTCTCTGCACTTCTTCCCTGCATTGTGTCAGAGTCACCATACTGGTCTCTTTGCTTCCAGTTCTGGTCTCTTTCCAAACCTTCTTCTTAATCATCAGTGGGGCATCTCTCTAAAATGTACATGAAACCAGTCACTTTCCTTAAAGTCCTCCAGTGATTTCTCATAGCACCAGGTTAACATCTGACTATTTACTCCACAGTAGTTCCCTCGTGCGGAGAAGGCAATGGCACCCCACTCCAGTACTCTTGCCTGGAAAATCCCATGGATGGAGGAGCCTGGTGGGCTGCAGTCCATGGGGTCGCGAAGAGTTGGACATGACTGAGTGACTTCACTTTCACTTTTCACTTGCATGCATTGGAGAAGGAAATGGCAACCCACTCCAGTGTTCTTGCCTGGAGAATCCCAGGGACGGGGAGCCTGGTGGGCTGCCGTCTATGGGGTCGCACAGAGTCGGACACGACTGAAGTGACTTAGCAGCAGTAGCAGCAGCAGCAGTTCCCTCATGAGCCGCTCACTTTTCCAGCCTCGTCTCTGCCACTGCTCCCATTTCCTTTCATTCTATCCAGAGCCCCTCATTTGAGTAGCATAGAAGAGCTTTCGCTTCTTGGAAAGCATCATGTTTTGCATCTCTGCCTTTACATATGTTTCCTCTTTAAAAAAAAAAAGGAAGTGTATGTATTTATTTGGCTGCATCAGGTCTGAGTTGTGTCATGTGGGATATTCCACTGCATTACATGGACTCACTAATTAAGGCCTGGGCTCAATTGCACCAAGCCATGTGGGGTCTTGCTTCCCCCACCAGGACTGAACCCACGTCTCCTACATTGCAAGGCGGATTCTTAACCACTGGCCCACCTTGGGAGTGCCCTGTTTCCTCTTTTTGGAGTGCCATCTATCACTTGTCCTCAGCGCTGTGCTGTGCTTAGTCGCTCAGTCCTGTCTGACTCTTTGCGACCCCATGGACTGTAGCCCACCAGGCTCCTCTGTCCATGGGGATTCTCTAGGCAAGAATACTGGAGTGGGTTGCCATGCCCTCCTCTATCAAATCCAGATCGCCCGCATTGCAGGTGGATTCGTTACCAGCTGAGCCACCAGGGAAGCCTGTCCTCAGGGCTACTCATCTTTTATAACAGCCCAGTGCTGCTCCTCTTTAGCTAACATTTTTCTGCGCTGCACCATCTAACTGAAAAGCCCCTCCAGCTGAGCACTACCTTCTGCAGTTATCGGTTTATTCATCTCTCCTTTTCTCTGCCCCAGTGCTTCCCAGCCCTTCTCATGTCATGGCACACACAGAAAAATGAAACATTTTGAAGGAAACACTTGGATAAATGGAGAAGCAATTGGCCTGCCAGTGTCCAATTATCTCTAGCTGTAACGTGGCCACTTGGAGGGTGGAGTTGGTATCCTTGAACACCTGAACCCCCTTTTGACCCACTGGTTGGGAAGCTGTGCAGAAGATTTTAAGCTCCTTAGGACAAGGACCAGGTGTTAGACTTTGCATCTCTGGTGTGTGTGTGTGCGCGAGCTGAGTTGCTCCAGTTGTGTCTGACTCTTTGCCGCTCTATGGACTACTCCTCTTTCCATCGATTCTCCGTCAAGAACACTGGAGTGGGTTTCTGTGCCATCCTCCAGGGGAACTTCCCCATCCAGGAATCGAACCCCCGTCTCTTATGTCTCCTGCATTGGCAGGCAGGTTCTTTACCACTAGCGCCACCTGGGAAGCCCAGGGCCTTAGCCAAATGCCTCTTACTATGTGGATGCTCAGTAAATGTTTGTTTGCTGAAGGTGCAACAAGACAACCACAGTCCCCCAAATTGAAGGTTAAATGATTAAGGTGGGAATCTCTTTATAAATCCTCTTTATGAAAGTTAGAGTGCTAGGATTGCTTTCTTCTAAATTTCATGTTAAAGATACATAAGGATGAAGTTGAGGAAGGAAATTTGAATAGGATTCTGATTGGAAGAAGAGAAACTTTATTTGGTTCCAAAGTTTGAGTGTGTAGTTTTCAGAGTGTCTGTGTCTGTGTGTGTGTTTTAACCTCTCTCAAGGCTAATTTCCTCCCACTCAGCATCCTCCTATGAGGAATTTCATTGTATAAAGAAGAGTGGCCGTACGTTCATATTTGGCATGTGCCCCTTCCTAATAGAGCATCTGATACATTTCTCTTTGGTCCTCAAGGACCGTGATAGACCTGTAGAACAATCAAGCAAAACCACCGAAATTCTAGACTCCAACTGTGTGATTTTGTTTAACATAGAGATAATTCTTTCTATATGAGATTTTAGAGGCAGGAAAGAAAAGTACATGAAAAGGTTTTTTTTTTTTTTCCTCTCTCTCTCTCTCTCTTTTCCCCCCTTTTTTCTTTAAAACAGTTTAACAACTTTCAGAGAATAGAGTGGTTAGAACATGAACATTGTAGGAAAAGTAAAAAGAGCACGTTTGTATCCACGATTCCTTGAGCTCCCTGGACCTGTTGTCATCACCAGGTCTCAACCTCGATGGCTGTCCCTGTTCTGCCAGTTGAGGCCAGAGTTTGGGCATGTGCATCCTTGACCACCTCAGAGTGCTTTTGCTTTTGTTTTGTTTGTTTACTTTTTCTTGACAGTAGAAAAAGGGGAGGCAGCAGAGTAGCAGGCAGGTGGGGTCCAGACAGCCCTGTTCCTTCATCAGAGCCTGCTTGTGATTTTATAACAATGGATGATTTATTTTCCCCAAGTCTGTTCTCATCTTATGGGATTTCCAGTTAGAATGCATATGTAGAGCCCAGAAAGCACAAAATAATGATCCCACCCTTTGGTTTTTTTTACCCTTTGGTAAAGGAGGAAGGCTCCTCTTTAACTCTTTGTAGCCCAAAGGTAACTTTTCCTCTCTTCT
Source organism: Bison bison bison (assembly GCF_000754665.1). Taxonomy (NCBI): domain Eukaryota; kingdom Metazoa; phylum Chordata; class Mammalia; order Artiodactyla; family Bovidae; genus Bison; species Bison bison. The sequence goes on along the minus strand of NW_011495057.1, from coordinate 4,754,560 downwards.
TAGCATCAGGATACACCAGTTGATGGAATTTGAGCACATTTCTAGAGGCTTCCCAGGTGGCACAGTGGTAAAGAATCTGCTTGGCAGTGCGTGGGATGCATGAGACATGTGTTCGATCCCTGGGTGGGGAAGATCCCCTGGAGAAGGAAATGGCAACCCACTCCAGTATTCTTGCCTGGAGAATCCCATGGACAAAGGAGCCTGGTGGGCTACAGTCCATGGGGTCGCAAAGAGTCGGACACGACTGAAGCAACTGAGTACACAGGCGTGCTAGGGTAGGAGTGCTTTCAGACATGGTTTGCTCTAAATAAGAGCAGTCTCTGGTTTACTTTTTAGGTGTGGAACTTCAGTAAACCTTAGAAGACCAGTCACTGTGACTATATGTGAACTTGAAAAACAACATCAGACAATTTGGGGCACAAGCTTATTGTTCACTTGAGGTGCATCATTCGTAGCAACCTGGGGACATTTGAGTGTGGAATGCATGTGTTTAAATTATCTGTTGACTTATTCATCATCGAGTTCCTGAAAATAAGACACTAGGGTTATAATGCTTTTTTTTTATTTTCAGAAGATATCCTTGGAAGAAAGAACTTAGGCCGCTTTCCAAAATAACAAAAACATACTTTTACTAGTCCACTAATAATGTTGTGTTGAGCTCACTTTTTATTGACCATCTAGCGTTTTGTAGTTTTAGGTGATTCAGATCCAAGAGGTCATGGTATTCACATGAAGCCAAGACTTGTTCTTTTTTTAAGGCAGTGTGCATATTTTAGCTGGTATTTTCTTGAACTTACTGGCACTGTGTGGGTTGCTTTAAGATTGAGTAATTCATGCCATGGTTGTTTAATCTGGTGAAAAGCTGGCTATGACCAGAGAACAAACTGTTAGGAAATGGTCCAGTTTTTAAGTTTGCGTGTGTGTAAGTGGAGTATTTTGGGTTCATTCATCTCTTGCCAATCTTAGTTGTTAAGTAGTCTTCTTGCATTCATATTTACATCATCCTCTGAATCCTGTGTTTCTGCCACTCTCGTAAAAACAGACTGGTTTGTAAGGTAGAGCCTCATGCTTAGAATCCACCAGGAAAAAGCCTCATTTATATCTCCGGCAAGAAGGACAGAGGGCCTGCACTGTGTATTCGCTGCCAGAAGTTTTTATAGTAATACTTTGTATCTAGGCTCTGGCTCTTACCATTAAATGTGCTTTTTATAGAGTACCAAGTTATAAATGTAGTGCGGCTACGGCATATTAATCTTACTGCAGAGATTTAATGAGGCAGTTGTTTTGCGATGGACACTATTGGGAGCAGAAAGCGACAGAGTTTTACTTTACCACTGAGCTGCAGAAATATTCCTTGCCTGGTAATAATTATAACCACATGATCTCTTAGTTTTTCTTACTTTTGCCAGTGCTTTTCCATGCAAAAGTGGCTTGGAAGGAGGTCCATTTCTAGGCAGTGAGATGGATTGGAAATTGGGCTGTGTTCTCAGTGGTTTGACATTTTTTAACTTTGATCAGGCCTGGGATCCTTGTTGCACAGAGAGAAATATGTAGGATGAGTTTCAAGAATACAGATAGTCTTTGCCAGTCCACTGAGATGGCTTTTAGATATTCATTACTTTTACTTGACTTTTATATAGGTTATAAAAAGTAAATGTGGTGAAACCTCATTTTTACATAGACAGAATAGAATTTCTGCTGGTTGGCCTTAAACTGATCCCATACTTGAAATTAATTGAAGTCCATGGGTTTATTGCCTCCAACACTTTTAAGCCAGCGCAATTTTTCATTTTCCCCAAAGTTGTAATTTTATTAAACCAAGTTGTAGCAATAACAACCTTTATGAAGAGGAGGATGAGAAGAAGGAAGAAACCACCTACCAGGGAACATAATAAGGGGAAAAAAATCACACTTTCTTTTAAATTTCCATTTATAAGTAATGTTAACACAATTGAAAACAGAGAGCCGCCATTTATTTTTATAATAATAATCGTGTCTTTGTTCCAAAATTAAGCCTTTATCCAAGTTCAAACATTGTTAAGTCTAGTGCCTCCTAGGGCCCTTTCAGAAGGGATGAGCCAGAAAGTTGGCTGGGCATGTGAGGTTGTGTGTGATGGATGAAACACGTTTGGGTGGCCTCCTTCAGGGCAGTGGACAGAACGGTGCCTGCGGCTGTGATGGAGTTGGTAGTCGCAGTGCAGGGAGGGGAGATGTGCAGGTACTTTAAAATACTGCCCTTTGGGAGGGTTTGTAGTACAAGAGAGTTGGAATAACAGCTGTCCATCCTGCAGTGGTGTTGGGGGTGGGGCAGTGTTCACAGGCACAGACCCTGTATTTATAACCCCTTAGGTTGAAGTCAGAGGTTTGAATGGCTAGCAGAGTAATACAATTATTTTTTATGATTGACTCTCAAAGGACTTTATAAAAACTACCTAACTAAGGCCATGTGCAATTATTGAAGTGTAGCCACCTGTGGGAAGAAATGGTTGACAATGTAAGCTTTCTGGAATCTTCCAGCGCCACTACGAATGGAAACTCGTAACACAAATAAATGCATCTTTTGAATGGGCAAGAGTGAATTCTTTATGGACATGGAGGTTGGCAAAACAACAACAACAACAACAATCTACTCGTTAGGAGAGAGCCTAAGATTCTGGAGCTCATTATACTACACTAAGGCATCAGAGGCTGTAATCGCACCCACCCCCCAGAGGGTCCCTCTTAAGTGGTGACCTAAAAACAAATTCGCCAGTTGGCTGGAGCTTGCATCCTAAAGTTGCAGCAGAAGTGAATAAGCTTGACTGACTTCAGTCCCTGAAGGATTCTATCTGTAAATGCAGAAGTGGAAGCAAAACCATTTTTTATTAGTCTTAAAATGACCCTCATTTTAATAACTAGCCACAGTGTCAGAAGCATGGACCGGGGTCATTCCTTAGCTGTTAAGACCTAAAGCATCATGCAGGCTTTCCTATTTGTTTGATATTTTTGATTTGGATTCGTGTAAAGTGCCCATATTCTTGAATAATAAGGAAGGCAAGTTCTTATCATTTTCTCTGCATACTACTTAAAGTATTCAGAGTGTCTCCTTATTTAAAAACAAACAGGCCTGCAGACTTGATGCGTAGCATTTAAATAATCATATTAAAATTCAGACCCAGCCCCCACATTTCCCTGAGTGCTGTCAGTTTTATGAGAAACTGGAAACTCATGCTAAACAACCAGGAGTGTTCAGTAGGCGTCTGCTGCCTTCCACCAAGGGTTGAATGGGTGTGGGGGCCAGTTCGCCGTAGTGGGGACACTTACTTATTTTCCTGAGTGGCTCTAATTTGGCAGTATTTTACCACTCGGTTTTAGCTTGTTGGAGCTTTTTGAACCATTACCTATTTGTTGCGTCTGTAGCGCTAGATGAAACATTTGAAACCAGCAAAGGCAAATGTGGTGCTTTGACATTGCATCAGCTTTCGAAGATGTAGGCATGTAGATACTTTTGAATTTGGAGGTAACTGGTCTGTTCCCATTCACAGGAAAAATACTAGGAAAGGACTTTTTAATGTACTCCTTTTTTCCTCTCTCCTCTCCCTTCTCGTCATCACTAAATACTATTTACTAAGCACTTACCCGGACATAGTGCTGTGCTGGGCAAAGAACAGGGCAAATGAAAAAGGTCCTGTGATTACTCCCCCAGGGATGAGCAGTCTATAACTCAGTATATTGAAACGGACACTGCATAGAGTATGGAGATAATAATTTTCCAGATGACAAATCAACCCGAATTATCAATTTACTTTAACCCGACGTTCTTGTTTGAAAACAAATAAACAAAAACTACTTGCTCTTTGAATTGGGGATTCTGCTTTTGCCTCATGAACCCAAGAGATCATTCTCCATGTTGAAATGTAAGTTGATTTGGGCATTTGGGAATCGTTTGAAGGGTGATGATATAGTTAAGTTTATTACAGATGTGAAGAAAGGCTTTGGAGCAACTGCCAGCCAAAGGGCAGCACTGTGAGTTGTAGAAGCAGGTTTGCAGAAGCAACTGGCATGCAGAGTGGCAGAAATTTCGATAGCCGGATGGGAGGCTGATGGCATTCATTGACTTTCCAGTGAAGTCTGGGCTCATTTGATTCTGTGAATTCTGGATTGCAATATTTCAAATATTTATCCTCCATATTAAAAAAAAATGACTACAGAAAACATATTACATATTTCTTAGGTACCTTGATACAATTCTTTTGTAACTATTTCACTGAAAACTCTGTTTTGAGACATAATTTACTTCTGACTTTGGAGGACTTTTTGCTATTCAAAATGAATGTTCTGTAAATGAAGTCACAGATTTTATTATCCCAGTTTTCCCTAAAGAGGCATTCTCTCTCTTCCTCTGCTTTCCTGCAAAGAGGAGCAGCGGCACTAAAATATTTGGGGGTACTTCTTTAAAATGAGGCAAAAGACAGCATAAGAAATCACGAAGTATTTATTGAGCTCCAAGGGAAAACATCATGTGGGTTTTTGCTTGTCTTAGTCCCTCTTGCTATTTGTGTATCATTCTTAGGGTTAGAATGGAACTATTTTTAGTTTTCCCACTATTTAGCTCTTTGGAGAAGGAAATGGCAACCCACTCCAGTATTCTTGCCTGAAGAATCCTAGGGATGGGGGAGCCTGGTGGGCTGCCGTCTATGGGGTCGCACAGAGTCGGACACGACTGAAGCGACTTAGCAGCAGCATTTTTAGTTTTCCCACTATTTAGCTCTTTGAGGCTAGTAATGTCAGTTGAAGTTGTTGACTCAATTATAATCTGTAATTGCTCTTTGTATATTTGGTTTTGTTTTTTGATGATTTTGAAACCAAGAGACATACCAATGCATTTACACTTGAATTTGTGCTTGCAAGAATGTTTGGCTGTGTGGCGGAGCTTATTTTGCTATTGCCGTCTAACAAATAATGGGGTAACTGTGTGTTTTGACCAGTTTATAAGTAAAGGTCAATTTCGTGCCTATGGTAATTAGCTTAGCTTATTCTAGACTTTTGGCTAATTCTGGTAATTTCCTGTGAAAGAGTATATTTAGCAGAAAAGGAATTCATTCTCAAGCACGGTGGTTTTTCCCCTCTGCATTGGAGACTGTTTAATTTCAAAAGTGATTTATCTCTCTCTTGTAAGCAAAAAAAAAAAAAAAAAGAAGGCTGTGAAAAAAATGTCAAAGTTAACTTTAAGGGTGGCAAATTATTTGAAAGGGGTTGGGAAAAGGGCTATGTATTGGAGGAGAGATGCTCTAGTCATCAGGAACTGACAGATTTTAGGGAGGACTCATTTTTCCATGCTTCTGAAATAAAATCTGCAATAAAGCCCTCCTTTTGCAGCTTCCAGGGAGAAGGTGTTTCTGTTTTTGGTAGCAAGATTAAAAGTGACTTGAAAAGAACCTATCTTTCAACCCCATACTTACAGTCTTGATTTCTTTTTTCAGACCCCAACTGTAAACTTGAAGACAAGACTGAAGATGGAGAAGCAATAGACTGTAAGAAGAGGCCGGAAGACGGGGAGGAGCTAGAGGACGAAGCTGTGCACAGCTGTGACAGCTGCCTCCAGGTGTTCGAGTCACTGAGCGATATCACAGAACACAAGATCAATCAATGTCAGCTGACAGGTAAACAGTACTTATCACTTCTTGTCTCCTCACCCTGTTCTATTTCTGATTTTTTTTTTTTTTCAGTTTGTTCCTTTCTCTTCTGTTGTCTTCCAGCTGTTTTATTCTTTCACTTGAGTACCTAGGTAAGTCTGGAAGTGCTTTAGAAAGTCTTCTAAGATAATGGTTTATGGCAAATTCAGTGTCACAATCATCCTTAGATATTGAAGTGTACCTAGCTAGATATTGATGGCTAATGGATATGTTTTTGTTTCCTTTTTAAGAAGTAACAGTGATGTAGTCTTTTAAACTATGTAGATGGAGAACCTAACATGGGGTGGCTAAGATAAAGTTTAAAAATACCTTCTGAATATGTTTTCCCAGAAGTTTAGCATGCATGAATTTCATTTAGTTTAAACGTCTCCTTAAGAAAACTTTTCCTCATCGGTCACTCTTTGCTGAATTTAGTGCCTTTTTTGCCCTGTAAAGCCTTATGCTTAGTCATGAATATCACAGTGTTCAATGCATGTGTTAACTTTTCCATCGCCCTCATTAGACTGGAAGCTCACGGGTGGCAGGAACGCTGTCTTGCTCATCACTGTATTCTCTAAGCCTTGCACAGTGCCTGGCCCACAGAAGGCGCTCACTTAAGTCATGGCAACTATTCTCCTCTATGTTTCATGGTAAAAATCAGATTTAAAATGACAGGAAACAGGACGTGTTCAAGTTAACGGTTGGATAAAAGTAAAACTCGGTTACCAAAGTTATACTCCCTAAAAATATATCCTGCAGGAACATACTATACAAAGTTGGAGGGACATTTTATATATACATCCCTTTTTATAATCATGTCATTTTTCTCTTATTATTTGGAACTGACATTGCCCCGGTGTGTGTGTATTTGTAGATCTCTTTCTCTTATTTTCCTAGCACAAATCTTTCTTCAACTAACCATGTGTAGGAAATGTATTTATTAGACAAGTGGTTCTGCAACTGTTTTCCACAGAATGTTGATAATTTTGCAAGATTTTAATAGGTGTTCCATTTAAACTAGGTTTCCTGAGCAGATTATTATGGAAATATTGGATTAAATCCAATTAAATAGCCTTCTTTATTGAAGTGCACTGTTGCTTTTCAAAAAGGGATTGCAGTGAGCATGTTTATTAGACTCTTCTTTCTTTTAGAAAACCTATTATCATCTTTTTTGGAATGTAAGTTTGAGAATCTATGAAGCTTATATAAACATTGGCTGTGTACATATTTTTTAGGGTTTTGATAACTTTTCTTTTGATATAATTCCAAACTTATAGAAAAATTGCAAAGATATTATATGTGACTCTCGTTTACCACTTATCTGATTCACACATTGTTTGTATTTTAGCCTCTTTGCTCTGTCATTGTCTCATTAATTTTTTTTTCTTAGTCATTTGAGAGAAGGTTGGAGACTTCACACCCTTCTAAATATATCCTGTGTACTTCCTAAGAATAAATACATTCTCTTACATGACTACAGCACACTTAATCAAAATGAGGGAAGTTCACATTTAACACAGAATACTGTTATCTAATCCACAATCAATATTTAAATTTCAACAGTTGTCCCAACAATGTCATTTCAAGGTTTTTGTTTGTTGTTTTGCTTTTTCTCCTCTGGGATTCAGGATCATGCATAACTTTTAATTGTCATGTCTCTCTTTTCTCCTTTCACCTGAAATGATCTCATTTTTTGAGAGTAACTCTCAGCATTTTATAAAATGCCTATTTATAATTGGGTTTGTTTGATGTTTCCTTATGGTTATATTCAGCTTCTATTCTTCCATGGGGCTTCCCTGGTTGCTCACACAGTAAAGAATCTGCCTGCAGTGCAGGAGAGCCAGGTTCGATCCCTGGAGAAGGGAATGACTATTCATTCCAATATTCTTGCTTGGAAAATTCCTGGACAGAGGAGCCTGGTGAAATAAAGTCCATTGGGTTGCAGAATCAGACAGGAGTGAGCAACTAAGAGTTGGACATACTTCCATGGCAGGAATACCACCAAAGTGATGTTGGGCCCTTCTCAGTTTATCAGGTCAGGAAGTATCTGATGTTGATTTTTACCAGTGTTGATGGGGTTAACATGAATACTTGTTTTAAGTGGCGGGTCAGTGAATTCCGGGAGTTGGTGATGGACAGGGAGGCCTGGCGTGCTGCTATTCATGGGGTGGCAAAGAGTCGGACATGACTGAGCAACTGATCTGATCTGATCTGCCAACTTTCTCCAGTGTTCAAAAGTTGTTTTCCCTTGGTAAATACAATAAGTAATTTGTGGGAAGATACTTTGAGGCTTCCCTGGTAGCTAAGTTGGTAAAGAATTAACCTGCAATGCAGGAGACCCTGGTTCAATTCCTGGGTCAGGAAGACCTCCTGCAGAAGAGATGGCTACCCACTCCAGTACTCTGGCCTGGAGAATTCCATGGACAGAGGAGCCTGGCACGCTACAGTCCATGGGGTTGCAAAGAGTCAGACATGACTGAGCAACTTTCACTTTGACACCATGTAAATATTTTCATTCTCATGAAATACCCACTTTAGCTTTATAATTTTTATATTTATTAGTTGGCCTTAGACTACAATTTCTTATTCATTCATTGATTTTTGTGTTCATATCACTGTGGGCATTTGGATTTTTATTTTCTTTCATGGGTCATAATTCATTACTATCATTGCTTGCTCAAATTCACTGAAATTTGGTCAGTAGTAGTCCCTGCAAACTGGATCCTATGTCAGCTTAATATGTCTCTGTCTATTTGAGGATAGATTCAGTTTCTCCTTCAAACAGATGCTCCAGGCTCCTCATGTTCTGGTCCTAATCAATCTTCTGTCCAAGGAGCCCTGGTTCCTTCAAGAGGACCAAGGTATTTAGAAATCAAGATGTGGGCACTATGTGTACTCATTGATAAAGATCCATCATTGGTTATAAACCATCTCAGCAGATAGAATGAGGAAATATATATGTGTATTTAGTGTAATGGGCTTCCCAAGTGGTGCTAATGTTAAAGAACCCGCTTGCCAAAGCAGGAGACAACAAGAGATGAGGTTTCAATCCCTGGGTCGGGAAGATCCCCTGGAGGAAGGCATGACCACTCACTCCAATATTCTTCCTTGGAGAATCCCATGAATAAGAGGAGCCTGGTGGGCTACAGTCCATAGGGTTGCAAAGAGTCAGACAGGACTGAAGTGACTTAGCACTTAGTATAATACCTGTATAATATAGCTTATAAAATGTATGTATACACAAATATATACACATATTTGTATTTTTCTCTCTCTAACAAGAGCCAATATTTCTACTGATGCCCATCATTTCAATCTAGCACTTGTCGAACATCCCAATCTTTTTTCTCTCCATGTTTGTTACTGCCTTCTCGAGTAGTGAGCCACCTAGCTTCCATTATCTTCAATATATATACTCAGTTGCTGAGTCTAGAACACACAGTAAGTAGTTTAAAAATTACGTACTCATATCATCAGGATAAGCAGACCAACTGACTAGAGTTTAATAGTTGTTTATCATTATTAATGCTATAATTTATAATGTATGATTTATATAGAGTTAAATTTGTAAGTCCTCAGGGTACCATTTGATGAGTTTTGATAAAATACATATACCCATGTGACCCATATCCCTCTTAAGATCATCTCCTAGAAATTTCTCTTCTCTTGACTCTTTTCCAGTCAGTAATGCTCCAGCAAAAGTAGCTAGCTTTGAAGTTTTTACCTGCAGGTTTGTTTCGCCTCTTCCAGAACTTCTAATACGTACACAGTGTGAACTCTCATCGTGTGTCTGGTTTCTTTTGTTCAGCACACTATCTGCAAGATTCATTCTTGTATGTATAAGAAGTCGGTTCTTTTTTATTGCTGTGTAGTATTCCAACCTGTGAATGTATCACCATTTGTTTTCCATTCTCCTATTGCTAGATGTTTTGGTTATTTTAGTTTTTGGTTACCATAAATAAAGTTGTTGTGAACCTTCCTATACAGGTCTTTTTTGTGGACGTATGTTTTAGTTCTCTTGAGTTGAGTAGGAGTAGAATTGCTGGATCACAGGGTAGGGTATACTTAACTCTGTGGAAAACCTCTGAATCTCGATCACAAGTGGTTGCACCATTTCCCACTTTTCACCGGCATTGTCTGAGAGTTCAAGTTGTGCGTCCTTGATAACATTTGTTTTGCTTGCCTTTTCAAGTTAAGCATTCTATTGGGTGTGTATAGGTATTCTTTGTGGATTTATTTGCATTTTCTAACTCATGTACACTTAATTGACTTCATTTAGTGCATTTTCTCCTCAGAATGCATAATTTTTGGAAAATCCCATTAAGTGCACCATTAATATGATTCTATTTTCAGTGGAATAGCTTTAAAGGGAAGTTCTACTTATGTGGAATCAACGCTAACTTTAGGGTGAAGACATGGGAATGCAACTGATATGGCCAATTTAAACTATGCCAGCAAGAAATCTTACCTTAGGTGAGAAAAGTGTCTCTCTCGTGTGAAAGATTAAATTTAAAATTCAATATTAAAAAAGAAAAGCCTTCTAATTCTATTTAGTGTTTACCTTTTATTGAGTTCCTACCATGGAATTATCTTTATGTCCAGCTCTATGAAATAGAGTAGAAGCAAAAAAAAATTATTCCTGAATAACTTTATATATTGTATGCAGTAATATATTTCTTTATATATTATACAACTTTAATATCAGTGCAGAAAATGCTGATTTTTTTCAGCACATGGTATGGTGAAGATAATACCTATGGGTTAAAAATTCTTATTCCTCAAAAACCTCAAACCCTAATAAAATATTTGGTTTGTTTTAATCTTAAGCTTTCTAAAATCTTAGAATCCTAGTCTATGCTCACATCATTTTATCCCACAACATTTTAAACAAAGGAAGGAAAACAGAGGCGTATGTGTGATTTAATGAAATATTTCAGAAGAGGTAAAGCTGATGGGCTTTGGTCCTGTTTATGATGTTCAGGGTGGTAGACCGATGAGGAAAAAGCAGAAAGGGAAGATCAGGGAGAGAACAGAAGGGTGAGGAACAAAATTAGGAATGATTTACATTTGTTTAAAGTGTTAGAGTTCAAACTTGGGTTGACTAAGGGTACCCTTCAGTCTCTGCTCAACTCGAGTTTGAACTCTTAACACTTTCAGTTCAGTTCAGTTGGGGTCGCAAAGAGTTAGACACGACTGAGCAACTGAACCGAATTGAACTGAAAGTGTTAGAGTTCAAACTTGAGTTGAGTTGACTAAGTGTACCCTTCAGTAAAGAATCCGCCTGCCAATGTGGGAGACATAAAAGATGCGGGTTTGATCCCTGGGTTGGGAAGACTCCCTGGATGAGGGCGTGGCTCTCTACTGCAGTATTCTCACCTGGAGAATTCCATGGACAGAGGAGCCTGGCAGGCTACAGTCCATGGGGTCACCAAGAGTCAGACATGACTGAAGGAGATCAGCAAGCACGCATACATACACACCCTTCAGTCTAATCTGGAAGAGATTAAAGACACTGGTAGCATTTTAATTAAAAAAGTAATATGGTGCTTTTACCTTCTTGCTTGATTAAAACCTTTTACTCTAAGTTAGAAGGTCCTACTCTTCTTAATTTAGTTTCCTGCTGCTTGAGTTAACTCTTGGTGCTTCTTTTTTCTAGAGGACAAAATGTTAGTCTAGTATTTGGGGTTTTTTTCCCCTTTAATTTTACTCTTTTCTTTTTCACTTTTTTTTCTTTTAATTTCATGTAGTCTCATTTGTATCTTTGTTCATTTTCCTTTGCTTCTTCTTATCCTTGTTTCAAGACTCTTCATTTCCTTGTTGTCTTTATACATCCCCTCTTTTTTCTCTTTCTGGCTGTGTTATAGTCTCTTGCTGTTTTCTCAGCTTTCTTCCTTACTCCTTTTGGCTTCCCGTCTGTTAATCTTGAAGTCTTTACTTACGTGTGTGGTCACATCCATCTAGATCAGAGCCTGAAAATTTTTTGGTGAATAGTTTGTATGAAGGAGAGGACAACTGGAAGTGTATAGGAGAATTAGCTATCGAGTAGTTTGGGAGAGAAAAGTCTTAAAACCTGCTGATTTGCACAGTAACAGAAAGCAGAGGTATTCTGTGGTCTGACACCTATGGGAGTTAGTCAGGGTAGTTTCACCCTGAACTGGGAGAAACCCTGCCATGAGATTCCCATCCTGAACTGAGTGCTTGTGGTAACTTGAGATCAGTTCTTTGGTGACTCTCCTCCCCAAGGGGGAGCCTGCCAAGGTGAAAACTGACTCACTCCAAACTGAAAGTTTTGAAATCCTGGTACAGTCTTGCCAAGTGAGCCTAGACTAGACCTGGCCTTGGGAGACGAAGGTCAAAGATGGACCAGGATGATCCATTTTAGACTCAGGTTTGAAAGTCAGCTCAGGCATCAGTTATGCCCCAGGTCAGTTCGTGAGTAGGCACCAGTGGCCTGGACTGAACTCACAGACAGTGGACCAGCAAGGGCGCAGAGATCTCGGGCATCACACACACAGTTCACGCGGTGCATCCCTGAGGGGGATTCTGGAAGGTGAGTGCTGTTCTGGACAAGCTTCTGGCCCAGGAAGCAGCAGAGCAGTCCCGTAGGATAATGAGGGACAGGATGGCCTTCTTTTTTGTCTCCCACGGCAATTGCCCTCTAGTCTGCAATCCAAGATGAACAAATAAATCTTATCTCATCCCTGCTTGAAGGTATAGGGGGAAAGGTGGAAAAATTAAACCCTGCTCTTCAGCTGTAGCAGTAGTTGGAAAGCACCTGTCTCGCCCCAGCCATGCTCTGTTTTTCCTGGAGGCTGGGAAGGGAGGGGAATCAACACTAATGCTGTTGGGACTCTCTGATGCAGAAGACAGATTATCAAAATATATATTTAAAGAAGGAAAAGCATAGAGAACCTCTCATTTTCCTAATCCACAAACCCTATCATTTCTTGCCAATTCCCTCAGGGGGTAGGGAGGGCTGGAAGCCAAAGGGGTCTCATCACACTTCTCAACAAAGATTTAATAGCAGGGTGCTGGGGGGCGGGGGGAAGGCTGAGATTATGGAGACTTTATTATGCTGACAAAACTGAGTAAGAACCAGCATTGTAAATCGTCAGAACTAAGCTACACTTAACAGGATAAATGTGTAAAGTGCATTTGGTAATACTGTACGCTTGTTGTTCTGAGTCATTTTTCTCTTCTCTGCTAATTTGCAAACTTGAGTTGTCTGTGAAGTGTTCTTTCACATCATTAATGTGAATTGCCTGGGTGCAAATGCAGAAAAACTAACAGCACCATGTTAGTTCTTAACCCTCTGGCCCACCATACTACTGGTGAGAGGGCTGGGTAGAGGTTTGTGCGACTGCAAGGTGGTTGTATTTTCAGAGAACATATTTGTAGATTGCATTTATTAACCCTAGGCAGATCTGTGAGTCCTTTACCAATATTGGTATTGTACGGATTCACAGTTTTGAGGAAAAGTCACTGAACCAATGATCGGACACCACGTCAGTATAAAATAGCATGTTCACTTAATTTGATTTTAAGAGTTATGAGGCTTCTTGGAAGCTTCACATAGATTTTGTGAACTGAAGACTTTTTTTAGACATCTGGGTTGTTGTTTTTTTTAACTAAAGAATTTAAAGAAAAAGTGAAAGTGATTGAACATGTGTTATATAGTTGTGGGAATTTAAATACTGGTTGGTTTCACTTGACAATCAAGTACTCTTAACAGCAAGTTTGGTTTGCATTGGGAATAAGGAAAAGGAACATTTTATTGAATGAAGCATAGTTTTCGCAGAAGCATATTGAAACTGTTTTTAGAACTTCTTTGTTTTGCTGTTTTCCTTTTCAAATCATTAGTTGAAATAAGTTACATGAAATAAATGTGATATTTTAACACTTTAGCTTATATTAATTAGGCTTAAGGCATTATACCTTTGGTTTGCATATTTCTACATGATTTCTTTATTCATTATTCGTGCTTTGTTATTATTCATTATATATTAATTAATTATCTATTTATATATTAATTAGGCTTATGCTATGCTATGCTATGCTATGCTAAGTCACTTCAGTCGTGTACGACTCTGTGTGACCCCATAGATGGCAGCCCACCAGGCTCCCCCGTCCCTGGGATTCTCCAGGCAAGAACACTGGAGTGGGGTGCCATTTCCTTCTCCAGTGCATGAAAGTGAAAAGTGAAAGTGAA
>NW_011495057.1:4713482-4740597 GCF_000754665.1 Bison bison bison | reverse complement strand
TTCTCCAGTGCATGAAAGTGAAAAGTGAAAGTGAAGTCGCTCAGTCGTGTCCAACTCTTAGCGACCCCATGGACTGCAGCCTACCAGGCTCCTCCGTCCATGGGATTTTCCAGGCAAGAGTACTGGAGTGGGGTGCCATTGCCTTCTCCAATTAGGCTTAAGGCATTATATATTTTATTTTCCTATTATCCTCTGTTTTGATCAATTTCTTGTTTCCTACCCAAAATATTTCCTTAGTGTTTTGTTTTTTTTTTCCACCGGGAGGTCTCAGATTGAAAACTTGAGATCATGCACCATCACACCCGAGGCTGCCGCTTATCAAGCCCCTGTGTAGCTGGTTTTGTTGGATACTTCCTTAGTGTTTTTTAGCCTACTTCATTCTTCAGATCCTTCTAAGTCCGCCAAATGCAATTCGTGGCTTCTACAGATTGGGTTTCCATGGTGGCTCAGATGGTAAAGAATCTGCCTGCAATGCAGAAGACATGGGTTTGATTCCTGGGTTGGGAAAATCCCCTGGAGAAGGGAATGGCAACCCACTCCAGTATTCTTGCCTGGAGAATCCCATGGACAGAGGAGTCTGGCAGGCTACAGTCCATGGGGTGGCAAAGAGTCAGACATGACTCAGCAATTAACACTTTTCACATTCCCCAGCCCCTTCTCCACATGCTTCTTATTTTTCAGACCAGTAGTTTCCAATATTTTTGATTAAACATATATAGGATACATCTTCAAAATATGTATTTATCAATATGTTACATAGATACATGTATGATACAACACTCAAAAAATAGAAATTGAAAAATGAGGTGAAGATGACATAGATTTTAAAAATAAATGTATGTTGTTTTGAAGTTCTGATATAGGTTCATTTATTTTGACAATTTATTTTAATGGTTGTGAGAGTTAATAGAGCTATCTCAGAAAACCACAAAGAGAAAACATATGTTATTACACTTCTCGCTGAGGTTCATAATTATCAATGGTGTCTATCAGCTCATATTTCAGATAGCTTTCCTGATCATCTCAATTTTGTTTTGCCAACTCACATCTGATTAAATTGTTTGTATTAATATCTTCTCCCTCTTCATTCAGTGGCTGACAAAGAGCTTTTACTGGGAGTGGAAGGCTAGACTCGCCATTTTCTTGTTGATTACTTGTGCTCACCTGTTAACATCCCCCGGTTGCCTTGCAGAAGACTTTAAAAATCACTTGTCAAAATTTGAGGATTCTGTGTGAATTAGATGAGTGAACATTAAACAAGGTGATCAGCAAGCCTGTTTCCCTGGGCACAGGCCACTGCGCTATTTTGAGATGTGGGAACGGAGTGGAAGGGCAAGGGCACCCAGGATGACAGGAGTACTGTTTGTCTTAGTCTCAGGATGTTGTTCCTGGGTGGCTATTTATGGCTGATGTCTCTTCTGATGGTTGCTAAATATTCAGGCTATCTTTTCTATCCTAGGATGTATACCCTGTATTTGAGAGACCACTGTTCTTGACTGTCATTGACCTCATCATAAGAAAAACAACGCACCAAGTCTGCTCCTCTCAGTTTCAGAGAAAGTGGTGTGGCTCAGTATGTCAGTTTCTTGGTCTAGCAGGACCATGACCTAAGTTCCTCTACGCATTTATCAGAGATAAAGCAATTGTCCACAATTGGTTCCAACCTCGAATTTTGGTTGACTGATCTCCTTTTTCTGGTTTTGGAGGAGTCGGTTGCTGTAAAAGGTTTGTTATTTCCATATTGCTTGGGCTGCAGCAAAACTTTGATATTAGTACGTCATCTATTGTCCTTTTCTTGATATATTTGTGAAATTCTCTACCAAAACATGGATGTAAAATAATCATTTTCAGATCCGTTATTGTCTTGGTGCTTTTGAATACTTTGGGGCATTGTAATTGAGGTTTATGAAAGGCCTTTATGGATGAGGTATATTTTTCCACTGTGAATGATGAGTTATTATATATATTAAAGTTAAATAGCTGGAATGTTGAATGGGTAGTGTAAGAAATATTTCTCCATATTTTGATGTGCATTTTAAAATTAGGTGCTTTTATTGTCAGCTTGTTTTAATAATTTGTGAATCACCAGAAAGCTACTGATTATCAACAGAAAGTTCCTAAAGGATGAAATCTCCTAGAAATAGAAAATAAATGGGTGAATTCACTGTATTTTTTTCAAGTAAGACCTAAGTGGAGAGTATTCTGTATTAGCTGTAACTGTATTTGCAAATTACCTGCTCCTTGATTAATCTGAGGTTTTTGAAATTAGCATTTTGAAATGAGTAGAACTCAAGAAGTGAATTAGCATTATTTGTCTGTGTATTAAAAATGTTACCTTTGGATGTCTTGTGGAACCACAGCTGTTTTAGAGAAATGGTCTGGCCTTAGTTGTATAATTGATAATGAACATATTATCATCCAATTCTGTGGTTTCAGGATTTATTTGCCAAAAAATTGTAAATAAAATGTCAAGAACACAAGCCATGGGAGAATATCTTCAAGAATTTCCACCGTGTCCTTGATGGTCATTGATGGTAATTAAAGCTGTCAGTTTGTCCCTGTGGAGAAGTGTAAAGATTATAAATGAAGGGCTGTATTTGGGATGTGGAAACAGTGGGGCCTCTTTTGTGGGGAAGATGAATTAAAAGAGACCAACTATTTGCTCGGCCCCTGTGCAGCCATTCAGTCTGTCTTGTAAGCAGGGCCGTGTTTAGCTATTCGGATAGTCATGTGCACATAAGAGCTCTGCCACATGTAGCCTGTTCTCGAACGTGAAATTCAACATGATAAAACCTGGAGGTTGAATTTTTACAGTTTTGCATGACTGTAATTTTTTTTTTGACATTACTATACTTAAGATGCTATCTACTTCCTTTATAAGATAGTGAATTGATAAGAAAAGTGGACTCTTTCCCAGTCGTTTCTCTTGTGTGACGTCTGTGTCTGGGTGTCTTGTCTTTGGGGAATGGCAGGGATGTCACAGAGATCTGTGACCTCTTAATGGGGCCTTGGGAGGGTAAGGCAGGAATCAGGGTGCACTGTGCCTCGGGGCTTAGTTCCTTTAAACTTCAAGGAATTGGATGGAACTCTTCACTCCTCCTTTCTTTCAGCTTTACCTTCAGGGGAAATTGATCGATTAGAGGTGATTATTTCACAAACTCTGAACCCTCTTCCCCTCTTTGTTCCAACTGGAGCTCCTCAAAGTTTAAAGGGATTATGTCTCCAGGGTGAATTGTAGAATGAATTTAAGTAGATTATTGGGTAGAACTCTTTGAACACACGTTAAAAGTGCTAAAACATATATTGGGACAGAAGGAAATATGTGGAGCAAAAGGATAAGGTAACATTTGTTTCAAAATAATTATAATATAATTATATGGGATATTTTTGAGCAAATGATTAGCTGTTAGAAGGTAGAATCATAGTAGTGCCTCAAACCAAGAAAATAATGGAGTCAACAAATGGACAGTTGTGCAAACTCTGGATGGTAAGACCCCGAGGACCAAAGACAACCATGAGTGACCGGGTTTATACATGTCCTCCATTAAGCAGAGCAAGCTTCTACTAACTGATGGCTTTTAGTGTTTTCTATTAACTAATAACTTCTAATAACTTCTTTGTTTACCAAAAAAAAAAAAATGATCTATGTCTAATTTGCTTTTTGAATGTGTGATATATTTACCTTATCAGCACTGTGGACCTTATTTGAGTTATGTTTAATACATCAATTTAATTTTTCCCCCTTTAACACAATCTAGTTTCTAGACTCTGACCTACCCACAGAGCAGTATTAGCTCCCCCTGGTGACTAAATAAAAATGTAGACAAGGATGATTGCAGTGACGAGCTTCATTAACTTTAAATTGCATAATTAGTATTAGGATGTATACAGTTGGCAAGTACACGGAACTATTTTCCAAAAAGAAAAAAATTCCACTTAGTCTTGAGACATGTCCATTTTCATGGAAGTTTATTTACATGATGAAGGCTGGTCAGTTTTATGAGGCTTTCCTGGAGTTCTGTCCATTTTAATGACACCACCACTTATGGTTTCTGATGTGGGAGATGTTAGAATACAGAGCAGATATTCAGATCTTCTATAAATTGGGAACTGAATAGAGACACAGACAATGAAAGTAAGAGCAGCTACCAGTTTGCCTGTCTCTATCATTCTTACAAAATAACCTTTCTATAGAAAAGCTTATCATTGTTAAAATTATTTAAAAGTTGTGTCTCTTGGATGGACCTAGAGACTGTCGTATAGAGTGAAGTCAGTCAGAAGGAGAAAAACAAATACCGTATATTAACACACATATATGGAATCTAGAACAACGGCAGAGATGATCTCTTTTGCGAAGCAGCTATAGAGACCCGGATGTAGAGAACAGATGTATGGATACCAAGGCGGGTGGGGAGGGTGGGGTGAACTGGGAGATTGGGATTGACATATACACACTGCTAATACTATACTTAAAATAGGTCACTAATGAGAGCCTACTATACAGCACAGGAAACTCTACCCAGTGCTCTGTGGTGACTTAAATGGGAAGGAGATCCAAAAAAGAGGGAATATATGTATGTGTCTGGCTGATTCATTTTGCTGTACAGCAGGAAGTAACACAACACTGTGAAGCAACTATTCTCCAATAAAAATTAGTTTAAAATTTTTTTTAGAAAACGAGTAAATTACAGCTGTCTCTATTTAAAAAAAAAAAGTTGTTTCCATGGTTTGGCTATTGTGAATAACTCTGGGATGAACATAGAAAGGCAGATATTTCTGCAAGATCCCAATTTCAGATCCTTTGGTTGTAAACTCACGTATAAGCTGAGTACCTTCCGGGGTTCTAATGCACAGCATTGTAGTTATAGATAATTATACTCGAATGTATACTTGACGGTTACGGATAGAGTAGATCTTAAGTGTTCTCATCACAACAAAGAAATGGTAATTATGTGAGGTGATAGAAGTGTTAACAAAACCCACCGTGGTAATCGTTTTGCAATATGTAAGTGTGTCAAGTCATCACAAACTTATACACTGTTATATATCAATTCTATCTCAGTAAAGCTGGAAAAAATAAAATTTGGGGGGCAAAAAGCACTGTTACACATTGAAATACTAAGGTGTAATTTTTTGTTGCCAACTCAAGAAAACATTTTTCCAGTTTAATTTATCAATTATTTAAAGTGTATATTTGTATTACTTGGATTGCTTTCCAACTTAATTCTTATAGTTTAATTTCTGAAAAATTCCTCCTCATTATACTTACCAGTTTGACAGACTTTTGAGAATGCTTTTGTGATCTCTTTGAAAAGAAACTTGTCTGTCATATACTTACCACAGTCAACCCTCGTGTCCTCAGGTTCTACATCTTTAATTCAACCACTGTCTTCAGATTCAATCAGTCTATAGATTGAAAATATTCAGTGGAAAAAATTCCAGAAAGTTACAAAAAAGCAAAACTTGAATTTGCCTTGTACTCTGGCAACTATTTACATATAATTTAGATTATTTACATAGAATTTACAAGGTATTACATATTATAAATTTAGAGATGATTTAAACATGATAAGCTGAGGTTATGTGCAAATATTAGGGACTCAAGCATACATGGAGTTTGGTATCTTCTAGGGTGTTCTAGAATCATCCCCCAAGGATACCCAGGGATGATTGTATTTCTTACATGTAATTTTATTTTCTATGAAAAAGTATTTGCTTTACACCAGTATTTCATATTGATTTTCAGAAAGCAGTGTCTGTGACTGTTAAGTTCTGGTTTAATATTTTATGTTAAATATTATATATTATTATGCATTCAGAAGGGAAGACTTAAAATTTTCTCCGAGAGCTAATATTTGACTTGTTCTTTTGCTCCTCCTACTCTTCGTCTCCCTGTAATTTAGCGCTTCCCCCTCCTCCATCATATTCTGTTGTTTGTTTCTTTCTTTTTCTTTTCTTCCTTTTCCAAGGCCTTATTTTTAGGGTAGGAGCCACATCTCTCTATTACGAGAAAGGGTATAATCTTCTAAACTCGATCACTTCTTAGGAGAAACTTCTTTTGGAGTTATTGATATCATTTTGTCATTTGGACTGAAGTGATGGTCTGGTTATCAGGTAGCACAGCTGAACACAGCCCCTCTTCCTTACCTCGTTTTTTTCTCCCTCCTTCCATTATTTCTGTTACTTCCTTCCTCAAACAGATGGTCTGCTCTTTGCAGTTCATTTGTTGCGTGCCTTGCAAAAAAGCAAAGGACCACGCATTGCCTAAACTTGTACCGGTGTTCACTCAGAGGTGACCTCATGATGAAACAGTGATAACTTTCTTCTTGTGAATATCAGCTTAAAACTGACATGTGTTTATTAATACAGATGTTATTACATTGATTAGATACTGCAGTTGGGCTTAGTACAATGAAAAGTATGTGTCTCCATTCCTTTTTACACTAAAATATCATGCAGAGATAGTGAAATGACTAGCACCTCACTATAGTTTTTTTTTCCCTGCATACTACTGTGCATTTGGGACTTGCCAGGTGGCATTAATGATAAAGAACCTGCCTGCCAGTGTAAGAGACATGAAGAGACATGGGTTTAATCCCTGAGTCCAGAAGATCACCTAGAGGAGGACATGGCAACCCACTTCAGTATTCTTATCTGGAGAATTTCAAGGACAGAGGAACTTGGCAAGCTAAAGTCCATAGCTGTCGCAGAGTTGGGCACCACTGAAGCAACTTAGCATGCAACATGCTATGCATTTATCAGCAGTTCAATTCAATAAACATTTATCAAGTTTCTACTATTTGTCAAATAACTACTGGACATGGAAGGCCTAAAATATTCTGGGAGAAAAAAAATGGTTGAGGGTGGGTCTCTGAGTGTAACCTGGACTCAGGTATGGCTTCCTGAAGTATGTGATGCCTTCAGTGGTGAGAGAGTTCTCTAGTGAAGACAGATGGGGAGGGGCATTTCAGGCAGACAAAAAGGGAAAGAAAAATAGGAAAGAGAGACAAAACAGCATAGTATCTGCTGGGGCAAAGTCAAGGTAGAGCAAAGTACAAGATTGGGAAGTAGTGAGAGAATATGAATGTATTAGTCAACTAGATGGAGAAGGCAATGGCACCCCACTCCAGTACTCTTGCCTGGAAAATCCCATGGATGGAGGAGCCTGGTAGGCTGCAGTCCATGGGGTCGCTAAGAGTCAGACACGACTGAGCGACCTCATGTTCACTTTTCACTTTCATGCATTGGAGAAGGAAATGGCAACCCCCTCCAGTGTTCTTGCCTGGAGAATCCCAGGGACAGGGGAGCCTGGTGGGCTGCTGTCTA
Source organism: Bison bison bison (assembly GCF_000754665.1). Taxonomy (NCBI): domain Eukaryota; kingdom Metazoa; phylum Chordata; class Mammalia; order Artiodactyla; family Bovidae; genus Bison; species Bison bison. The sequence goes on along the minus strand of NW_011495057.1, from coordinate 4,733,271 downwards.
TGGGGTCACACAGAGTCAGACACGACTGAAGCGACTTAGCAGCAGCAGCAGTCAACTAGAGGATTCACTTCTAATTCCAACCATGTGGCTACTGACTAGAGACATGGGCCTAGTCACCACACCACAGGCCTCTGTGTAGGGTTGCTTCCTGCCTGGCAGCTAACTTTCCCCAGAATAAGTTGAGAGGAAGAAGGAGAGGTAAGAGGAAAAGGTATGGATAAGAGGAGGCAGGGGGACGGAAGCTGCAATGTCTCTTTCGGCCTAATCTTGGAAGTGACATTTCTTCTGCTGTATTCTATTACTGATCACACAGACCACCCCGGGTATGATATGAGAAGGAATTACACAAAGGCATGAATGCCAGGAGGTGGGGTTCACTGGAGGCCATTTTGAAAGCTGGTTAGTGCAATGAACCAGAAAGGGAAGGTGGGTCTGGCCATGGCAGGGCCACACTAGGAAGTTAAATTTGATCCTTTGCCTTGTGCTTTTCCAAGTGCTCTGAGGAACCTCACAGGTATACATCATCCAGGGAGGCATGGAGGTAAGGAGTAGAGTTATCAGTGCTCTTCCATTCCTTGAAACCAGAACAGCCCAGGCTGGAATTGTTTTATATAATAGAGGTTTTATATAATGGAGATTCAAGTAACGTTTCATTTTTGTGTTGACTTTAGAAGCTTAAGAATATTTGATACTTACTGTTTTAGGCAGTAAATAGCCATCGAAGGTTTTATGTGGTGCAGGGAGGGTGGGAAATACATGCTCAGATTGGACTGCGTGTAGACCTATAGATTTAACAGGGAAAATAGGGGGTGGGGCGAGGGATTCCAATCAGTCAGCTCTTGCGATGTCCCTAGTAAGAGCTGCTGCTGCTGCTGAAGTCGCTTCAGTCATGTCTGACTCTGTGTGACCCCATAGACGGCAGCCTACCAGGCTCCCCCATTCCTGGGATTCTCCAGGCAAGAATACTGGAGTGGGTTGCCATTTCCTTCTCCAATGCATGAAAGTGAAAAGTGAAAGTGAAGTCTCTCAGTCGTGTCTGACTCTTAGCGACCCCATGGACTGCAGCCTACCAGGCTCCTCCGTCCATGAGCAGATGAGGCCAAATCCAGTGCCATGGTCATGGGAGTAAAGTGGAGGACCAAATTCAATAACTATTTAGAGGGTAAAATCATTCAGATGTAGAGACAGATGCATTTTGCTGCATAAGAGCAAAGAAAAGATTAGAAGACGCCCCAGGTCTCTGGTGCATTGAGTGACCATCACCTGATACCAGGAATGAGAAGGAAACAGGATTGAAAGTTAGGATAGTAAATTCACTTTTGCTCCTGTTAAATTTGAGATACTGTCCTGGCTCAAATTGTTTGGAACAGTAATTTTTACATAGGCCAGAACCCAGAGGTAGACTTTAGGCCACTTATACTTTCTGTTTCCTTGAGACCTGGTTTAGTTTTCCCTTTGTCAGTTATCTAAGTTTGTCTCCTAGCTTGCTCCCATTTTTGAAACACTGTTTCTTATCTGGAAATAGTGGTTCCAGTGGAACCCTTGGTTCCAATAATTGAGAACCCTCTTCCTCAGGTTGGTTACTTCATACATGTTGGCTGCCCGTGTAAGACCCCCTTGTAGCTGGGGGTGTTACAGCAGGTGGAAGTGACCCCTTGAAAGAGCAAAGGTGCTTCTCTGGTGGCTCAGACGGTAAAGGATCTGCCTGCAATGCAGGAGACCCAGGTTAGATCCCTGAGTCGGGAAGATCCCCTGGAGAAGGGAATGGCTACCCACTCCAATATTCTTGCCTGGGAAATCCCATAGACAGAGGAGCCTGGTGGGCTCGAAATGTCTGAAAACTTGAAGATTGGCTAGTGTTCTTTTCTCTCAAGATGAGGAATTTTGACATCTGAGGCTTTGTGGAATCCAGCAAATGGATGCTAAGAAGAATGCTCCGTTCTCACAGGATTAGAACAGTGAGTTTTCCTTTTTAGAAATATATACTAAGTGATAGTCACTCAGTCATGTCAAAGTCTTTGCAACTCCATGGACTATTGCCTATCAGACTTCTCTGCCCATGGAATTCTCCAGGCAAGAATACTGAAGTGGGCAGCCATTCCCTTCTCCACAGGATTTAACCCAGGAATTGAACCCATGTCTCCTGCATTGCAAGCAGATTCTTTACCATTTGAGATGCCAGGGAAAGTGAAAGTGAAGTCGCTCAGTCGTGTCTGACTCTTTGCAATCCCATGGACTGTATCCTACCAGGTTCCACCGTCCATGGGATTTTCCAGGCAAGAATACTGGAGTGGGTTGCCATTTCCTTCTCCAGGAGATCTTTCCGACCCAGGGATTGAACCCGGGTCTCCTGCATCGTAGGCAGATGCTTTACCGTCTGAGTCGCCAGGGAAGCCACAAGATGCCAGGGAAGCCCAGCATATATACACTAAGGTCCATCTCTATAGGAAATATTACTCCTTAGGAATTATTTGTTATGCCCACCAGCACCCACCTCATACCCCACCTCACAAAAGCAATTTCCAAATAGATTTAAGTTTACTCTTCTTTTTTTTTTGCTTGGAATCTGTGACCATCCTGTGAATCTTATCAGGTTGCTTTATGGCTGATTTTCAGAGTTATAGTTCCCATCACCTTCCTTAATATTATTTTCATTAACAAACGCCATTAACTTAAAAAAATCAATGTAATAATTTTGTAGTAATTAATTCTTACCAAACTTTGAAAGGAAAAATGAATTAACAAAACTTCTGAAATCTTAAAATAGGTAAAAAGGGCTGTATCGATATCAGTGTATAATGTACAGAGTGCTGGGCTCTGGAAGTTGGCTTCCCCATGTTAGCATTTCTCCGCAAACTGTGTGGTCTTAGGTAGATGACTTAAATGTTTAATCTAAAATGCCCTTATCTGTAAAGTAGGGGCAATCATAAAAAGGTAATAATATTGCCAGTCTTGTAGGATTGTGGTGACTAAATAAGACGACAGGTGTGTCATCTAGTAAGGTGCTTGGTACCCAGTGGATGCTTAAAGGGGGTAATGATTCCTTTAAAGATATGTCACATGATTCAGATTCCAGACTTGAATATCTTCCAAAAACCTGAGAGGTTTCAAAAGAGTTAGTGTGACTTAACACCTGCTAATGTCTTAAATTCTACCCTTTTTAAAATTCAAAAGAGACTTACGTATGATTGATGCTAGAGAGAATGAGGTGAGGGGTAAATAAGGATTAGTTTAATTAAACATGCTCATTACCATTTTAGTAAGACCTTAATGTTAAGATTTGTATGGAAGAGAGATCATCCCCGATGGCTCAGCAGAAGAATCTGCCTGTAATGCAGGAGATGTGGGTTCGATCCCTGAGTCTGGAAGGTCTCCTGGAGGAGAGCACGGCAACCCACTGCAGTATTCTTGCCTGGGTAAATCCTATGTATAGAGAAGCCTGGCAGGCTACAGTCCTTTGGATTGCAAAGAGTAGGACACAACTGAAGCTACTCAGCATGCTTGCACGCATTCTAACTTCATTATATATAAAATACTAAAAATTAAGACCCTGACATAAGTTTTTGGCCTGAACTCTGGTGTGTGTAAGTATAAGAAAGATAACTGTATTGATGCAATGGATGTCATGTTGTCTTCATAGCTTATTTAGTCAGTGTCACAGAATTTTCCCCCACGTTTTTTTAGAATGTTTTTAAAAAATTCTCCCTGGTTTTGTGGATTAGCTCAAAATTTATAAAATATTAATTTTAGTTTAGTTCAATTAAAAATATTCACACCTCCCTGTTACCAGGCATGCATAAGCATCATGAAATTGGTCTGGCAGTAGTAGAGGCTCTGATGATAAATGCTTTGGAAAATCATCTGGTCTAAGTGAATTCATTTAAATGTGGGAGATTTGTACTTCGGTTTTCTAGGGGAAAAGAGCCTAGAGAAAAGCATTTGTGCAACGAGTGACCATAAAAAGAGTTGGCTATTTTTGCAGGGCATCAGCTATTAAAGAGAGGGGTTGGGCTTCCCAGGTGACTCAGTGGTAAAGAACTTGGCTGCCAAGTAGGAGATGCCGGTTTGATCCCTGGGTCAGAAAGATCTTCTGGAGAAGGAAATGGCAACCCACTCCAGTATTCTTGCTGGGAAATCCCATGGACAGAGGAGCATAGCCTGGTGGGTACAGTCTATGGAGTCACAAAGAGTCAGATATGACTTCATGACTAAACAACACAACAAGCCATTAAAGCAATGTACTTAGCGTGGACACATTTGTATTAGTGAGTCTTTACCGTGTTCCGATCTTCTGCTGCGCATCGTGAGGGCACAAAGAAATGTGAATCTGTATTTGCAAAAGGTCTTACTGGGCACTTGGTGAACAAAACACACATGCCTAAAAATGTAATATTGTTGTGGCGCTGTGTTGTAAAATGGCTAATGTAAGTGCTAAGCTCTATGAATGTCCAAAAAAGGGAATGGAAAGTGTGTAGAGTAGCTGGCAGGGAGGCCTTGCTGAAAATGCTCAAGGCGCCCTCCACCTGAGAGACCATGGCGAGGTGGGGGGGGCGGGCACTAAGGCAAGATGGTGCATCCCAGGCAGAGAATTGCTGATGGAGAAAAAAGACTTTGAGTTAAATTTTTGATATATCATCCAGAAAATAATTTCACTGGACAGAGGAGCCTGGTGGGCTACAGTCCAACGGGTTGCAAAGAGTCAGACACGACTAAGCATGTAAGCATGTGCGCGAACACGCGCGCAAAGACAGCACACACACACACACACACACACACACACACAAGCACTGTGTCACAGGAAGTCATGCACTCAAGAGTGTTCAAGAGTTCAAAGCAAGGCCCAGTGCCTGTAAAAGTGCTGTGTCTAAGCCTGTAAAAGGGCTTAGTCACTCAGTCCTGGCTGACTCTTTGTGACCCCATGGGGTGTAGCCCGCCAGGATCCTCTGTCCATAGGTGCTCTCCAGGCAAGAATACTGGAGTGGGTTGCCATGCCCTCCTCCAAAGGATCTTCCCAACCCAGGGATCAAACCCAGGTCTCCTGCATTGCAGGTGGATGTTTTACCATCTGAGCCACTAGGAAAACCCAAGAACACTGGAGTGGGTAGCCTATCATTTCTCCAGGGGAACTTCCTGACCCAGGGTTGAACCAGGGTCTCCTCCCTTGCGGGAGGATTCTTTACCAGCTGAGCTAGCTGGGAAGCCCACAAGTGCTGTGAAATGAAAGTTGCTCAGTCGTGTCTGACTCTTTGCAAATCCACGGACTACACAGTCCATGGAATTCTCCAGGCCAGAATACTGGAATGGGTAGTCATTACCTTCTCCAGGAGATCTTTCCAACCCAAGGATTGAACCCAGGTTTCCAGCATTGCAGGCAGGTTCTTTACCAGCTGAGCCACCTCAGACACTTCAGTTCAGTCGCTCAGTTGTATCCGAACCTTTGTGATCCCGTGGACTACAGCACACCAGGCCTCCCTGTCCATCACCAACTCTTGGAATTTACCCAAACTCATGTCCATTGAGTCGGTGATACCATCCAACCATCTCATCCTCTGTCATCCCCTTCTCCTTCCGCCTTCAATCCTTCCCAGCATCAGGGTCTTTTCCAATAAGTCAGCTCTTCGCATCAGGTGGCCAAAATATTGGAGTTTCAGCTTCAACATCAGTCCTTCCAATGAACATTCAGGACTGCTGTCCTTTAAGATGGACTGGTTGGATCTCGTTGCAGTCCAGGGGACTCTCAAGAGTCTTCTTCAACACCACAGTTCAAAAGCATCAATTCTTCGGTGCTCAGCCTTCTTCACAGTCCAACTCTCACATCCATACATGACTACTGAAAAAACCATAGCCTTGACTAGGCAAACCTTTGTTGGCAAAATAATGTCTCTGCTTTTTAATATGCTGTCTAGGTTGGTCATAACCTTCCTTCCAAGGACCAAGTGTCTTTTAATTTCATGGCTTCCATATGCAGTGATTTTGGAGCCCCCAAAAATAAAGTTTGTCACTGTTTCTACTGTTTCCCCATCTATTTGCCATGAAGTGATGGGACCAGATCCCATGATCTTAGTTTTCTGAATGTAGCTGTGCACAAAATAAGGAACCAGGAGAGTAGTTACTAACAAGGAAAAAAATCCTTGTCCACATTAGGTTGTTTATGAGTAGTTTGAACAGAATCAAGTAGGTAGATTCTATGAACACCTGAAAAGTGAGTACTCCTCTGAAAGAAACTAACCCACGTGGACTACCATGGGAAGTTTCTTTATTCATTAGAAATGTCTTGGGCCTGTCTCCACAACCCTACATTTGATAGTAGTATCTTTTGCCCAGTGCTTTTGTTGAAAGGTCGTGAAGTGTCTTCAGACTTAATTTTCTTTTAAGTTTTATTCTTATTATGTTATGAGCCTTTGGTGCTTATCGAATGTAAATTTTCTCCAGTGAAGGAAGAAATTACTATCACAGCTATTAATAGTTTAATGAAAAGTCTTATTGCTTCTTTAAATTTATATTTTCATGGTGATTGACAATCACTAATTAGTTAATCCTCTGCCTGTGCTCATGAGGCAGGTCAATATTATCTCCTCTAGAAAATGAGAAGATTGAGAAATCAAAATCTTCAGTGATTTTCTCAACCACCGATTTCTGTATTGACATGGCAAAAAGAAATTGAGCTTACTTCTAAACATTTTTATTTTACTTAACAAAATATACTGAATGATTGACCACCCAAGATATCCTTTTTCTCTTCAGTGTGCAATTAACAAGCCATTTATATCAAGTAGGAGTTTGGGCCCAAAATGTAGATTGGATTGCGAGGCTTAGGTGTCTAAAATTGAAAGTAGAGTTCTGATGAATTTGTAAGTTTTATAAATATGTGGGATTTCCCAGTGGCTCAAATGGTAAAGAATCTGCCTGCAATGCAGGAGACCTGGTTTGATTCCTGGGTTGAGAAAATCCCCTGGAAAAGGGAATGGCTACCCACTCCAGTATTCTTGCCTGGGAAATCCATGGCAGGCTACAGTTCATGATGTTGCAAAGAGTTGGACATGACTGAAGTGACTAACGCTATAAATATGTACAACAGAAGAACCTCAAAGAACAGCAGCCTAAATTAGAAAAAAGTTTATCTTTGCCTAAATGTGAGAATTCTAGAGATGAGCAATATAGAGCTGGTTTTCCTTCTTGGTGCTCTGCTTCTCATGGTGGTGCTGACATTGTGAAGCAGGCCAGGCTGGCTGCTGGTGTCCATGTCATCATGTCCAGATGGAGAGTAGGAAAAGAAGACAAAAGAGATAAGAGGGCTTCCAGTCTAAGTGGTCTCCTCTTAAGCATCCTTCCCATAAACCCCATACAGTTATGCCACTTACATCTCATTGGAATGGAAAATTGGATTTTGAGGTAGGCAACTGACACAGTCTCTCCCACAATTAACATACTTGAATATTTGGATTTTGTGTTCTTTCAAAAGACTGGTGATATTTCTCGCTTCTAGTATCATGTATAATTTAGAATACCTGCTAAAACATAAGAGCCTTTTAAACGTCCCAACATGGACAGACCGTTTTCTCTGGGTGATAACCTATATTCTTTAATTATTTAGCAAATAGCACATCAAATTTTCCAGTGGAGAAACTGTTTTTGAATCCAGGGCAGAACTGCAATCTAGGACTCTCTGCTTTGTCCGTCTTGATTGTTTCAAATCTTAGTATTCCTACAGAGAAAGTTTCTACATATCATTATTAGAGAAGAAGTCCTAATACAACCAAGTCATGCTTATTTTGGATATAGGACTCCAGGGAACATTTTCCAAAACACAGTGTAGCACATGGAACTTTTGTGCACCCAACAAACCTCAACACCATCCTGCTTAACCTCAACATTGTAAAATATTCTCCATTCTGTGTGTGTCTTGGGATGGAGAAGTCAGTTGAATGAGAGTACGTCACTCACCTGCGTTTTGGATGTGACGTGTCACCAAGGTGCCACTAGCCTACCATTGCTAACTTGCAGCATGGGCCTGCCCAGGCCATCTGCCATTGCTGAACAGCCAGCATGTGACAGCCCTGCTTCTTCACCTCGTGCATGTCACATGCCTCTAACAATTTCCATGCACCCTTCTTTCTTCTCTCATAGCCCTTCTTCTTCCTGCCACCTGCCCCCTGGCATCTACAAACAAATAGGGGAAATTCAGAAGTACGCTAGGTACTCTACACACATGGAGGGCTATAGAAGACAGCAGTTTTCCATTTGGTTTTGAAGAGTAGAGTAATGCAAGGTTAGTGCTAAGAAGACCCTTAGAGTTCATCTGGTCCCACTCGCTTTTTACGGAACAGAAAATCCAGACTCAGTGTCACTTAGCAATCCACTGGCCCTACCAAGACTCAGACATGGAACTTCTGACTCCAAGTCCAGTGGTGGTTTTGCTTTCCCAGTTGTTTCTTCAAGGTGAGATGAATAATGGATCACACCACAAGCCATTACCCTGAAACACATTCCAGGTTGAATAACAGCTTTTTAGAGGGTGATGTCCTTGCCTTCTTCAAGTGGGCACATTTGTTGTGGTCCAGAACTTGTACCAGATCTGTAAGTAGATGTACTCTGGGCTTCCGTGGTGGCTTAGCAGTGATGAATCCACCTGCAATGCAAGAGACCCAGGGTTGATCCCTGGGTCAGGAAGATCCCCTGGAGAAGGGCATGCCAACCCACTCCAGCATTCTTGCCCAGAGAATCCCATGGATAGAGTACCTTGGAGGGCTACAGTCCATGGGGTCGCAAAGAGTCAGACATGACTAGGGATTGAACCTGGGCTCCAGCAGTGAAAGTGCTGAGTCCTAACCACTGGATTGCCAGGAAATTCCCCAGAAAGTTTTCAATATAAGGAGCGTATGCCTTTTTAATATCTTTGTTGAGATTAAATATTTGTAAATGTTTTTGAGGAACTTTAATATTTCTATTATAACTTTCAAAATTTGCAGTAGCTCCTTCACTTAAGTTTGCTTTGGGACATTTTATGATCTTTCTAATACCTCCAAAACTTTTAATAATAACAGATATAAAGACATACCAAAATGAGAATATTCTCTTATTTATACACTCTTAGATCAAAACATTTATTTTCAAAATAACCATTCTTATTATATTGCCATATTATGTGTCTGTGTGTGTCAGTGTATTATAATCTTGCTTTAATAAAGTATTATTGATATTTTGAGGGCTTCCCAAGTGGTGCTAGGGGGTAAAGAACCTGCCTGCAGTTGGAGACGACTGATGTGATTTAGCACACACAGCACATTGATATTTTTAGTTTCTTTTTGGGTAATGGACCACCATAAAAGTTAGTGGCTTAAAAACAATAATGATTTATTACTTTTCAAGGTCGGGTTGGCCGATTGGGTCTCCCGGTTTCATGAGGTTGACTTGGAGGTCCCCATGGCTGGTCCTGGCTGCCACTGGGTGCTTAGCTAGGGCTGTGCAAGGGGGTGTGAGCCTTGGCTCTCCCTCTCTCTGGCTTCTCACATCAGGGGCCTGAGTTCCAAGGAATGCTCCGAGGTCTCAATTTCTGTATCTTGATACCCAGGCTCAGAAATAACACAGTGTTTTTATGTCCATCTTATTTTGTTGGTTAACAGAAGTTCCGGGTTCTTTGAACAGAAGCTCAAATTCCAGAGGAAGGGAAACCAACTTCACTTTCTGACGATGAAATAAGAAGGTCATGGGGGCTGGGGTTGTTGTCACATCCTTGGGAAACACAACTTACTGCAGAAACCCAAGTCTTTCTTATGATCACTTCTTTTCTTCCAAGTCTGTCATGTAATTTTAATTGATCTTCTGTATCAAACTGAGAAATTGGAAATAAGAATTTATATACAGTACTTTCTTAAACTGTATCCCCTTCCCTCCTTGTATCATGGTGTCCTTAATGTTTAATCCCTTTGTCATGGCACTTCCCTGGTGACTCAGTGGTAAAGAATCTGCCTGCCAACTTAGGAGACATGGTTTTGATCCCTGGATTGGGATGGTCCCCTGAGAAGGAAATGGCAGTTCACGCCAGTATTCTTGCCTGGGAAATCCTGTGGACAGAGGAGCCTGGCGGGCTACAGTCCCTGGGGCTGCAAAAGAGTTGGACAAGACTTAGCGACCATACAACAACAACCTGTTGTCATATGTCATTGGGAATCTTTACTGATAAAGAACCATTGGTCAAATATAGAGGTTTTTTCGTCTGGACGATTTTATGAAAGACATTACAATGTTTTCCCCTCTAATCTTCTAAATGCTGTTAGGAGTAGAAGACAGTGCAATAATTGAGTGGTGCCTGAACTATTTTTCTCCCGATGAAAGTACTACAGTTTCCATAATTTTGAAGTTTATCATTTTATCTGTATTCAGAATTCCTCACAGTTACTTTTTTTCACATTCCCCCTTGGTTCATAGAAAATTTCGATTTAAAATAAATCTCTGTTTGTTATTTGGTTTCATCTTATTCGTTTTCTCCAGGACTCCTTCGTTGGGCTTTGTAGCATGAGCATGTTTGAAGCAGTTGAGCTTGTGCTTTGTAAAGTTACAAGTGCGTGTCCTGTAGGGCTTCCTACCCAGACCTCACGTGGGCCAAGTCCTGGTAGATGCTAGGCAGAGGAAAACGGACTTTTCCTGACAGGGATGAGTCAGTTTCCTTCTGCACTGAGATGTTTACACATGGAGACAGATGCAGAGGATGACAAACCTGGGTCACGTGACTGCCGGATTGTTTTTCTTTGCTGGATTTCCACGTGGGAAGTGGTGGGAGCTGGAACTTTGCTGCTGCTGCGCCCAGGATGTCCGCTGTCCAAGGTGTATCCACGTTTGTGGTCTGGTCATTTGGCTGGGAGCCAGGGCTGTATTGTTTCAGGGCAGGCTCACTGTTCAGAAGAGCGATGAGATCCTGCGTCTAGAGTGAAACTTTAGAATGTTTAAATTTCTCTCAGTGAAGTCACACGTGTGTTCCAGTTACTACTACCTGTGAATTGCTTCCCATCTTTCCAGCATATGAGTTATTCCTCCTCCAGTGCTCTTTATTTTTTCTTTTAAACCAGCTAAGTCTAATATCTTATGCTTCATAGTGATTATTGTTTCCAAAAATATAGTAGGCCAGTGCAATCGCTGCAGTGGAGCAGGGTCAAGGAAAATCATATAAAGTACCACTCTGAGCACCAAGCTGTTCATTTTTAAAATGTAAACATCTGAGGGGAAACTGACTTCCAAAGACATCTTTAAAGGGGTGTAAAGGTCCTAGGATTGTAGTTGCTTGAGATGTGACAGCAGGGGATGAGGAAGGATGTGTAGTGTAATTATCTCTTCGTTCGAGCCTTAGGTTTGATATAACAACACCTTAGATTTGATGTAACAGGAGAGAGAGGTGCCCTAAGAAGCCTAAAGGCTAATCTGAAATTTACACTGACCTGTCCATGTGCCAAAACACAGGCAGAATGTATCCAAGAGATGTTCTGGCTTCATGACTTTGTCCCAGATTCATTAATAGGTAGAGACCTTTGATTATGATGTCATTTGGAAGAACAGGCAGGCAGAGTTGGTAATCCAAAGGTTTTGGTATAGTTTGTGTTTCTTTGTGTAATTATACACATTTTTTTTTTCCTCTGTGACCTAAATGAAACTCAGGACTAACCTGTGCTTTCTGAGCAGAATAACTCTACAGTAGTTAAGGGATTTTTTTCAAAACAAAGAAAAGACTCTTTAACAAAACACTGGCATCAGTAATTGAATGTGTTGTACGTTGCCCAGGTCCTTGGTACATAGTGGGACCTCAGTAAATGTTAAGTGAATAAATGAACATGCTTATCTGTGAACGACTCCGTTGGGAAGTCTAAGAGTGGGAAGGACTTCTATTTGAGGATTTTTACCAAGGATTTATGGAGATTCTTATAATAAAAATGGACAGAAATGTCTGACATGTCTAACTCTGACTTCTTGCAAACAAAAGCTTCTGTATAGGTATTCCTTAAAAATAGAGTGTTCATCTCTGAACAGGTGGAGGAATTATTGATTTCTCTCTGTTTACAGTTTCCTCGAGGCCCTGTGGTCTGTGTCCGCTTTTTGACACAGCACAGTCGGGTAGGTATTCCATTTGGACAGAACTTTCATGGACTTGCAATATTATTATTTTCTGAAGTCATACTGCGTCAGTAGTGTTTACATTCACGTTTTACATTTTCTAGTAGAAACTGTATTATAGTCTTGCACTCTCAAAGCACCAGTGATGATTTCTTTTAATATCTTGATGACGCCAAACAAATCAGGAAGGACTTGATAAGAATTTTGCATGGATTTGCTGTAGCTTGAATCTTATCAATTGATTTTGTGCAAGCTATCACAGACTCTGATTATGACCATCACCTACTTACTGTAGTATCTGTTAGAAAAACTGGATTATAAAGTATAAATGCCAGGTATTTGTCCTTATTTTATGTAATATATTCTCTAGTTTTTTAACTTCAATTTTATACTATAGACTTTTTAAAGGAGTGCCAATCTTACGGATTGTGGGTCTTATTTTGTGTCCATTTCAATATATTATACATCTGTCACCTTTAGTGATGTAGGGGAAACCAAATGACTGCTTATTATGAATCTTTAACATCCATAAGGTGACCACATGTACATATCAAACAAGTACAGAAAAAAATAATTTTTTTTCATTTATTCATTTAGTACTTATTTTTTGAGCATCAACTATGTTCCATGCACAATTTCTTGAGGATGCAGCATTTAACAAAATAGGAAAGGTTTCTGTTTTCTAGGAACTTAATGTCCAATGATTATAATTATGATTAAACAAAGGAGATACATCTTAGAGATATAGTTAAGCACCAAAGTGTATAGTCAAGTCGTGAGAGGTTATTAAGGTTCATCCTGTTCCAGGAAGGCCTACTTCATGGCAGGGGAGACTTGAACTTGACCTTGAGGAAAAGAAGGTATTTGCAGAGACGGAGAGGAAGTTAGACAGGTTCTTCAATGTAAACATCCCCCAGTGTGATCTGAGAAGGTCAAAACACTAAGGAAGAGTGTTTGTTCAAGGAAAATTCTCTGATCTTTTTTCCCATTCCATATACACCCCACCAACTTCCTGAGGTTTAAGTCTCAAGATTGTCAACAATGGACTTCTATTTAGAATGAAGTATGACTGTTTTTGGAGACAGAATTTCAAGTCCCAAATTTGTAGCAAGTCTAGGCAAATAGGAAATGTGCTACTTGCATATTTGAAACTGATGCTCAAAATGTGAAATTTCTATACAAAAAGAACTCAAGTGTAACTTATAGTATTACCGAATAAAATAGTATCTACAGGGGAGGGTAGTGGCACTTAGCAGTAATTTCTCTTTGAGGAATTAGGCTTTTTGTACCTAGTAGTCCTATTAAATGGGATAGTATTTCCAGGGATCATAGATCTACACAGTCTATTTTGTAAAGTTATAGGAAATGAAGTAGTGTAGGAAGGTAGTTTTTAAATCACAAGGTCTAAAACTGACTACAGCCATTGAGAAACAAAGATAGACAAGGAACATAAAAAAAGGACTCACCTTCACCTGTTTCCATGCTGTCTGTGCTTATGCAGTGCTTGTGAGCCAGGTAACAGGAATGTGACAAAAGCAAAATTTCTTAGGCTACATACCCACCAAATTGGCAGAAAGTGTGACAGTGCTAAGTGTTGACAAGGATCTGGGGTGATGGGGAACTTCAGACACTGTAGATGGGAATGCAAATTGGTAGAACCACTTTGGGAAAATGGTTTGACATTATCCATGTAAACTTAAAGATACGAAAATTCTGTGACTCAGCAGTCCCACTTCTCAATACCCTAGAGAAACATGTGTACAGGAGACGCGTAACAGAATAGTCATAGCAACAGTGTCTGTAATAATAAAAACTGGAAACAACTCAGGTGTCCAACCAGGAGATAAACTGTGGGCATTGAAATAATGGAATATTATGAGCAAGGAAAATCAAAGAGCTATGTCTACAGCCAAGAAGATGAATAACCCCGACACATGTAGAGCCGACTCAAGCAGGACAACAGAGGGTGTATTTAGAATGAATCCATTCACATAGAGTTCAAAACCAGGCAGAACTGGATTGTGCGGTTTAAGGTTGTGTACAAAGGTGAGATAACAAGAAGAAAGGAAATCATTACCACAAAAGTCAGTTAGTAGCTGCCTTTAGGGTAGATGGAATAGATGGCCTGGGGAGGAGCTGGTGAGGAGTTCTGGGTGCTACCAGGATGCTCATTCTTGTCTAGTGTAGTTGTTTCATGCTACAAATTAATGGCTCAGTGGCTGAGAATACACCTGCAGTGCAGGAGACGCAGGAGATGCGGATTTGATCCCTAGATCAGGAAGATCCCCTGGAAGAGGAAATGGCAACCCACTCTAGTATTCTTGCCTGAAAAAATCCCATGGGCAAAGGAGCTTGGCAGGTTACAGCCCAAAGGGTCACAAAGAGTTGGACACAACTCTGCGTGCACACACATTTGTTATAATTATTTAGGGTGTCCGTTTGTTTTCCTGCACTTTTCTTGTAAATATGTACACTAAATCAGTGTTTTTTTAAAAAAGGAACTTTATGTGAAAGAGAAACAGATGCCAGAGAGAGCTGTACAGAAAGATTTACGCCCAAACCTGCTTCTCAATAAGCTTCCCAGGTGGCACTAGTGATAGAGAACCCACCTGCTAATGCCGGAGACATAAGAGACGTGGGTTTGATCCCAGGGCATGGCTTAACCCACTCCAGTATTCTCGGCCTGGAGAATCCCACGGGCAGAGGAGCCTGGCGGGCTACAGTCCATAGCAGTGTAAAGAGTTGGGCACGACTGAAGTGACTTAACCCCGCAACACAGCACTGCTCCTAAAGATGGAAGGCAATTGTGAGAGGTGGAGATAAATTTGCTACCACATGTCCTGTTTTGTCACTTGCAAGTGTGATTTACACATGGTGAGAAATAACACTTGCTACCAGTCTAATAATTAAAAAATAATAAATGAAGGCCTGCTTTTTCAGAGTACAGAGGAAGAGATCCAGGCCTTTAGAATCAAATTTGAGAATTAATTTGTAGCATAATTATTGTCCCATGCTCTATGCATCTTTATTGATGAATGCAGTCTCTTGGATCATACCTAGATGCAAATTGACCAGAGGATCAGCAGAAAATGAAAGCAAAGAGAAAATGAAAATGCTCATCTTATCTAGAGAAACCAAGACATTTTTATTACTCTTATTATTTTAAAATCATCGTGAATTCCTCTTTCAGGGAAACCCTTAATAGTTCCCCAGTAGTAACAGTATTGCAGAGTATTATCCAGTAATGAAAGAGAATGTTAATAAAATCATTTCTTTTTTATGTTGATATGGATCAAAGTTGCAACTTCAAAATACCAATAATAAAGATGAACGTTTTAAGATTCTAGGTTACTGCTTACCAAGGATAATATTCCTTAACTTGAGTTCACTTCTCATGCTCTGGATTGGAGAAATTATTTGCAGGCAAACAAGAAAAACTCATCCTTAATTTGCTAATCATAAGACATTACTTTTTTGAAAAAGTGTTGTGCCTTCAAAATGTATCTTTAATTTAAATCATGTGGCAGTCATAAAATATCCTCTGGTGGAGGCTTGAAGGGGGATGGCTTGCTTGAAGGTTGTATCGTGTTCAAGAAGCTATGGAATCACTGTTTGCTAAAAGCAAATTGCCAAATTGATTTATTTTCCAGATAAAGTCACATAATACTATTTAAATACCTGAAATATAAAAAGTGAAAACTAATAAAACAATGAAATATTCCACTGTAGAGCATAAAATCTCCAAGTGTTTTGAAGAGTATCATAAATACCTATCTTAAGAAGCTCAATTAAAGTTTGGAAATAATAATTTTGTTGTTAAATCTCTAAAGAGCTGCAATAGTGCGATCACCTTGAGGAAGAATCCAGAAAAGCTAGTTTTAAATATTGTACTCCTGGAGCAATGATTGATTGACTCTCTAGTGTAAATTTCTTGGTAATGTCTGTTTAGAGACCTCTAAGAAATTGCGGAGTGAGTGAGTGATTGAGTGTGTGTGTGTGTGTGTGTGTGTGTGTGTGTACACGGGCACAAGAAAATCTGTTAGTGCAGCAACAACTCTTTTTGGAGCCCTCATCTGGGCAGAAGGTGAAGGAGTGTTTAGTGATAAACTCTGGGATGGAAGATAGCTTTTGGGGGAAGCCATTATGTAGATGATTTTTGTTTAATTATTGATTAAAATGATTACTAAGCAACAGTGTATCCAGAGCTTTTCACTGTGTTTTATATTCTATCTCTCTCTCCCAATTTGTTACCTTGAATTAAGAAAATTAAAATTTCAACTTAGAATTAAAAGTAAAATGCACAAAAAAGAAACCACTAGGCAAGTACACTTCGCAGTGACCTTGGAGATCATTTAATACGATGGCTTTGGGCTGTGCTTTGGGAAGTCTAGGAATTCCAATAGTTTGAGAAGGAGAAAAGGGTGGAGCTGGGGGCTGGGAATGGGGGGTGGACTTGGAGCATCCCATCTTGGATTCAAACTATGTGGTTTTCTTAAAAGCACATTTATTAGTCTTGGATCTTCCGATTAATATTTTGTTTGGAGAACAAGTCGGCAAAAATAGTTTGAAGGCCTCTGCTTTAGTTCCTAATCCCCTCACCTCCTGCTTTCATGTCTGAGTAATCTGGGGTAAAGCTGAAGCTCTTTCAAGGTTTCATGGCTGGTAGTGGCAGAAACCAGAAGAGAAGCCGTATGTTTCTGTCTGAGGGGGTCGTTCCCCTGACAATGTTGATAACATTTTCCTCGGTCCCCACATCCACCTATTCTATAGTGTGTTAATGAAAATATATTACTCAACACTTTTCCTGATAACTTCCCTGTGCACAGGTAGTCATATAACAGACACAAGAGGAGACACAGCTAGCCATGATACCAGGAGGCTGTGGAGAGATTTTAAAATACCACTGTTGGGGAGAGTCATTTCTGCAGAGATGCTCCCTTATTGTTCCCTGATGTTAAGACATTTTGTGTCAAGTGTAAGTACCATGACATGGTACTGATGGTAACTAAGAGGCCCAGAGCTTGAACAACTATGCAGTTGGGAATATTCTCACAGTAAATATATAAGATTCACCAGATTATAGGGTCTGACATCTGAGTCAGCGTCAGAGTTTTAGGAGATACAGCAAAAAGTGGGAAAGGGGCAAGCGTCAAGCATAGATGTCAGTAGCCATGCTCATCTCGCTGAGTTCAAGCCAAAGACATGTTATTGATTTTTCCAGGGAAAATTATATGTGGCTATTTAAAAAAATGTGCCTTAATGGCACTACTTTTCCTCCCGTATTTCTTTTGTTTTCCCCTCCCCCTTTTTCTTTTCTTCCTCTTGGTAGGTATTAAGCAAGTACGTATTGTGTGCCAACACTATCAGTACTAAAATCTTTTTGTGCCAAAAGAAGTAGAAACACTTTTTGTTGTCGTTGTTGTTTGTTTTCTTGGTGAAGTGATTGGAACTTCCAAATCACTGGGATAAAAACGTCTTTAGCCTCAAACACTTTTCAAGCACAATTGTAACTGGAGATGGTACTGATGAATGTATTCTAGAAACTCAAAAATTCTACATCGTCTCCAGTTTCCTCAGTGAAAAAACAGAAATAATACCTATAGAGGTGTGTGTTGTTTAACTGCTAAGGTGGCACGCCAAGGGCTTGGTGAGAAGGGTGGTGGTCGTCGACTGACAGTGAAATTATCTGTAGCGGTTGTGGTGTTTATCGGCTCAGGGATCTTTGGATTTTTAAAGGCAGTTTCCACCTGTATTTCTCCTGGTAGAAGACGAGACTTCTAGCTGAACTAATTGCTTACTGGGAAAATCAGCTTTCTCTGAATTAACTCTAAATTATTGTAATCCCAAGTCTGAAGCTCAAAATCATAATTTACTCTTATGAGGCTGTGTTTAATCCCACTGCTTCTGAATGACCCATACCAAGGGTTACTGTCAAATAAGATGATCCCATTCAAACATTCCCTGTGAGAACTTAGGGAGGTTTTCATCAACCAAAATGCTGACATGGAACATGTATTCATTTTGTTGCACTTAATTGATACCTTTTTTCAAATAAGTGGGGTAGTGCTCATTTCAATGAAATGCTTGATTTTTGTCCATTTTCACTTTAGATAGAGGGTAAAAATGGAGAATTTGGTGTTGACCACGGACAATTTTCAATGAGAAAAATTTCATCGGGGCATTATTTATGGCTGAATGTGAAAGAAAGAGCCTACATTTCTGATCATTCAATTATATCTTGGTAGAATTCCATTCTGGAGCTTCAACATTTTGGCAAGGCTATTAATAGTTGTAGTAAAGTGACTAATGCCTCTTTTCTAACAGTGGTTTCATGACTGGCCTTTTCTCAGGCACCCCACAAAGCTTTATGTTTCATCTAAATCAAATGTACATGCTGTAAACAAAATGGACTGTACTACAGAAATGAATTCATTTATGTATTCATTCAGGAGAAGGCAATGGCACCCCACTCCAGTACTTTTGCCTAGAAAATCCCATGGACGGAGGAGCCTGGTAGGCTGCAGTCCATGAGGTCGCTAGAGTCAGACACGGCTGAGTGACTTCACTTTCACTTTTCACTTTCATGCAATGGAGAAGGAAATGGCAACCCACTCCAGTGTTCTTGCCTGGAGAATCCCAGGGACGGGGGAGCCTGGTGGGCTGCCGTCTATGGGGTCGCACAGAGTCAGACACGACTAAAGTGACGTAGCAGCAGCAGCATGTATTCATTCGTTCATTCATTAATCCTTCCATTCAAAAAGATAGCCTACTGTGCATAAGATACCAAACTCAGTAGAAAGTGCTCTGGCTAAAATTTGGTAGCAAACAGTGGTATTTGCACCTTTCTGCCTACTTACTCATTTTCAGTCTGTATGCTGGGATCCCAGCAGGGGGCCTGGGAAGAAGCGCAAAGAATACCTGTTTCACAGGTGTTAGTGCTTGAAATGATTGATGAAATTTAAATTTGGAATCAAACACCAGCCTTATAAGGTGTTCATAATCACCCAGATTAGGCTGACATTAACTCTTGGGTCAGATCAGGGGAGCAGAGAATAGAATTGGCCTTTCCGAAGACTAGAAGGTTCTGAATTTCCAACTGCAGTTCATCTTGATATTATTATTAATCAGAGCACCTCCTTTGGTTATTGTGGCTGCTTATAAACTGCAGCCTATTTGCAGTTCATGAATTTGCCTGCTTTTCCGTAGCGGCTATGAACATTGCAAACAAAATTGCTTTTCATTTTGCTTTGACAGGCAGTTTTAATTTTATTCATCATTTTAGCAAATTGTATAACATTTCAGTTGTGTGTGGCATTGCCTTTATCTTTTTTTGCACCATATTTATGCTGAAAATATGAAAACAACAATAAAGAAGACACCAATAATAGCGTCTTGTAGTAAAAAGGGCTTATTAAAAGGATATTTTCTGCCTGGGTGAAAAACTTCCTTGAACATGTCATAAATAGTTTATAACACACAGAGCTACACTTTTATGGTCTGTAGAAGTTGACTGTCTGGCTGGCCACATTTTTAAAATTAAAAAGTAATTTCCCGTCCCTTTTGAATTTATATTTTGTTTACCCAGACATTGTTCCAGCCTAATTAGACAATGACCATCTTTTTGAAGTCATCAGAAAGACTGGATACAGCATAGACCGCACAGGAGAGTTGGGAGGGGGAGGTGGTG
>NW_011495057.1:4694979-4710882 GCF_000754665.1 Bison bison bison | reverse complement strand
GCCCCGCCCCCCTGCCCCTCCACCCCCAGGAGTATTTCTCGAGGCCACATTTTTACCAACTTTGCTGGCTATGTTTGGTCTCTTTGTTCTTTCTGGGATATTCTGTATTAGCAACAGAGACAGCCCTTTCCCTCATAGCAGAGAAGGTATTTTAGTCAGATAAGAAAAATGGGCCATTTTCTCCTCCTCTCCCCAAAGTAACATGCCTGGTCCATCAATTTTCTTTTGGAATATTCACCGATATTCTAAAGATGTCTTCAGCAAATGTAAGTCCCATATGATGTAATTTGCAAAAGATATTTGGAATTGAAATCACCCTTGTATGGGCTTTCATTTCCTCACTCCCGGGAAGCAGAGGGGTCTCCTGTCACAGGAGGCTAGGTGGGCACTGTGCTTAACCCCTGAGATGCCAGGTCCTTGCTGCTGCATCTTCACCCCACCCCTCTCCTGCTTAATTAAATCCCCAGTCCCCTTTCTATACTCTTTCCCAAATGGTGTTGAGCCATCACTCAGATTATGTTCAAGGATAGGAATAGTACCGATTGGTTTTCATAGCAGCGAGAGACGCAGGCTCCAAGAAGTGACCAATTCGCGTCTGACCTTTGTTTTGTCTTCAGATGGCTTTTTTTTTCCCTCTCTAGGAATAAAATGGTAGCCACAACGGGAGATTTGTTAAGACTGAGAAGAATGGGTGTTTGTTGGTGGCAGACACTGGCCCCCCTCCGTGTTCCCTGATAGGTAGGGCCGCGGACAGGGTGGAGGCTACCATGCAAATCCTGTCATTTGACGCAAGCTGGTGCTCTTCCTCCTTCGGCACTTGGCTGAGAATGTAGTTTTATGTTCATTTAATAATTATCCATTTTGGTTGTACTTGTCGGGGAGAGCTGCTCGAGCCCCATCAGTTTCCCAGAGAAGCACCACTCAAGCTCCTCTGCAGAAAATGTTTTTCCTTCCCTCCGTTCACTTCATTCCACTCTTCCCCTTATCGACGCTCTCATCAGTGCCAGAGCTCTTCAGTATTCCACTCCTGTCCTTTGTGAAGTGATTTTGCCCAGACACGTCTGGCTCAGGGTGAAGTGCCCTCCCCTGAGAGCGCGCACTCAGCCCCAGGTCGCCAGCACCATGAATACATTATTATCCCAATTTCCATCCTGTTGCCACGGCAGCACTTTTGGAGCTGCTGGGTTATTAAGTCGTACATCACTAATACCCTGATATGAGCAGAAGTTGGATTTAATATCGGCCTTTGATCAGATTACCTCCCAACAGTCAGCTGTCATTAGAAAATTCCTTTGCTCATTATACCCTCCGAGCTCTGGCCTGTGTAGCAGAAGGGTGATACATGGAGGCAATTTCAAGGCCGGGCCTTGCACTGTACACTTAATTTATTTTCTGACCTTTCTGTGATTTGGGGGAGATTCTGTACAGCCGTGTGTGAGCCTGTGTGCATGCGTGCGCGTGCATGCGGGTGAGTGTAAGTGGGACCATGGAGTCTGCCTGTTTTGTAGGTGGTAGAGAGAGGTGTGTGTACGGGGCGGTTGTCTTTTGCCAAGTGATACTATACTTTGTTGGAAAGTGTCTGTTTTCTGCCTGTCCTCGGGTAATGTATAAAACATGGTGCTTCAGGTAGAGATGAAGGGTAAACTGATGTCCCCCTAAATGGCCAGCCTGTGTATGCACCTAACACTTCACTGAGCAATCTGTCAACATGTCAGCAACACATGTTTTATAAAAAGCCTCCAGTGGGAGCAAAGGCTCCTGCCAGGGCTTAGGAAATGCTTTGAATTCAGCAGATTTCTATTGCTGGAGTCCCCCGAGGTTCCTTTTACAATGCCTACATTTCAGAAATTTGAACTTGGGACCCTTAGGGGGTTCTCTCCGAATGCCTGAAAATGTAGAGTTATATTGTTGCGTGTCCCCAAGCGGTCTTTACTAATACCTGAATTCGGAGAAGCTGGAAATTACAGAGCTCCCCAGGGGGAGCTTTATCCACACCAGGAAGAAGAGAATAACTCTGCAGGGAGATTGCTTAATGCATTGCTGAAATAAAAGAATTTGAGAGAGATGGGTTGAAGTGTGGTTTTTGTGTGTGTTTTTTTTTTTCCTCCTTTTTCTGGCCACTCCTTCAGCTTAGCTAAGTCCTTAAAGACAAAGTCAGGGTAAGGAAGCAGCTGGGCTCTTTTTTAATGAAATTTTAGATGTTGCTTTTGAAATGGTCAGATGCCTGATGCCTCTGTGTGTGTGTCTATGAGAGAGCATAGGTGTGTGTGTCTGTGTGTGTGTCTGTGTATTCCTTCTCACTAGAAACCTCTTTTGTTTACATGCAAAAAGTCATTTTCATTTTCAGGCGCATCATCAGTTTTGTGGTTTCTTCGCAACCTTAGCTGTTTCTTTCTTTCTTTTTTGTCAATACTCCCACTGTACCTGACTTGGTTACTTGGAAATATTTCTTCATCTCTTTCTCTTTTCTTATGGTGCTTTTCTTTTATTACATCTGCCTGTCTCGCTTTGTGCTCTACCCACTTCATAACTGGTGGTGTGGCCACTTTGCTGACCAGCTCTCATGTCGTTATTGAAGACTTTCTTCATCCCTAGAACTCTCTCTTTCCCTTTTATTTTTCCACCAGCCCTCAGCAGCCTCTGTCTTCAGAACTCAGATTTTGGAAGCACTCAGGCATTTTGGGTGAAAGGATTTCCCTGATTGTGATGGGTGGCATCGTGTTATTTTGCTGCTGTTGAATTGCATTGGAAAACTCAGGGTGCTTTGACAGTTTTGCAGTAGATGCGCGAGTTCTAAAATCAAGTGTGCATTGATTCAGGAAGTAGTGTAGCCCCAGCAGCAGATCTGGGGTGTGTGTGTGTGTGTGTGTGTATTACACACATCCATACCTGTCTCGGTCTGTAGTGAATGTGGGTATATGTACCTATGTAGAGCTGGAGAGGGTGGGAGTCCCTTTCTTACATGTTCAAGTGAATAAGAAAATTTGAAGTCCATTTCTGCTCTTCATTATCTCTGGTCAGGAGAAAGAAAAATATCCTCCTTGTGTGTGCACTTTTCTAGCTCTCTCCTTGGCTGTCTTTTGACACCGTGTCACCTGACCTTATCAGGAGGGGGCTGGGGGCTTGGGCTCATGTTTACCCAGGCCCCTCCAGGGACTGAACGCTACCTTTGAGTCCAGCTTCTTTTAGCCTCACAGACAAAAGACAAGGAGAGCGTTCTCACAGAACCCAGCCATCCAGCGTAAAACAGTTCCAGCTGTGGCCGCTTGTGAATTTTTTTTTTTGGGGGGGTGGGGAGGCAGGGAAAAGTATTGGTTTGTGCTTTAGGTGTGGCTATAATCATAGAGCTGTCTCAGGGCATTGATTTGTCACTGATTCAGTTTCAAAGTGAGGGAGTAAGACACCGACTGTTTTGGAATTTGGCAAATTATAACAGTGTTTTAAACTCTAGTCATGGTGGCAAGGAGAGATTCCGGTCTTCAGTCATGAAATGCAGAGAGGGTCCAACGTTTCCAGATTTATCCCAATTTATAGTATCCTTAGGTTATTATAGCAGCACAACGTTATTTTACATTGAAATTGAAGGCCATGTTTAACTCTTGAATGATTTTCCTGACTGCCTTCAGCAAAGTTTTCAGTCGAAACATCAAGACAGTGAAATTAATTATACTAAACGCAGACACATAAACTTGGAAGGGGGTATGATTCCTGTCTTTAAATGAATGCTCTGGCTGATGCAGCTACCACCCACCCTGTGAGGGTTTTACAGGGGTATTTATTGTGGCCCAGAAGTTGGAGCCTGACCTCAACTTTTAATTAGCCAGTATGGGACCCGAGACCAGGGAAGAGCCCTCGAATTCCACTCAGGTTGTGACCCTTGCTGAGTGCTGGCTCCTTCAAGGGTTAAGATTAGAACGGAGCCACCTTAAGAAGAGGACAAGGGGCAAAATCAGGCGACTGAGGTGAAATTCCACCTCAGAGAGAAAGCGGCAACTTTTCAATGTTAACGAGTGGTGGAGGCTCTTTTCTGAGGGGGTAAAAAAAAAAATCCCACATGGAGATGATTTTTGATACGTGTGAGAGGCCTGGGCGGCCTTCTCGTCAGAGGTTGGTTGTTCTCTCCTTGGAGAAAGGCCCTGCTCTGCTCATTATACAAACAGAGGTGCCAGCTGCCTTCTGGACAAAGCCAGCACACTGTGGCTAAAGTCCTTCTTGGAGCCCTTAATGCATCTGAGGAAACGGTTTTGTGCTGAAGCACGTTTAAGTATCCACTGGAACACTTGAATCTGGCGCCCTAAAAATTTTAAAAGCTCTTTCATCTGGGCTCCACGTGGTGCCTTTCACTTAGCCATCTTCTGTGTTCTTTGCTGTCCTTGTCAATCAGAAAGTGCTTTATTCTTGCGGGATTTTCTTTTTTTTATACTGTATTTCTTATTTGCAGGTGTCCCTGGTAAAGGCCTAGAGGGGAAGAAAAGCAACAGAATTTCCTACTTGAATACTATTTCCATTTGAGGTGTGGAGTTATGTATATAATTTCATTTTTTTTTAAGCTGCTGACCAGTCCTTTTAAAAGGATTCCTATGCTAGTCTGCCACATTTGTAATGAGATACTGATTTTTCGGCACCACCCCATTGCCTGTCGTTGCGTTTCCCATCACCACCCTCACTCCACCCCGTATTCTGCGCTTGGCCAGTTGGTAGGTGGGCAGCTCTGCTGACCTCTTCCTTCCAGACACTGACCTGTATTATTCCTGAAGCAGGCCCTGCTCCCCGAAGGCCTGAGTCTGAAACACCAGCCTAACTTCACTCCTGGTTCAGGGGCTGCTGTGCTGGCTGCACAGTGCCGGCTTCCATGCTTTAGACGTGCCTGCTGCCCCCCATGCTCCTCTCCCAGCCAGCCGGCTCCACTCTGACTCTCCTCTTGTTTTCCATCTTTGCACCCATCTTCTTTTTCTCTTCTGCACTCTTATCTCCCTTCACCTGGTTCCAGAGGCACTTGATGGCCACCAACGAAAAAGTCATTGAAAGTTTTAGCTGGAAGAAATGTTAATGAAACTATTCAACAGTTCTCTGTGTTCTCATTTTTACCTTTCATACTTCAGGACTTAACCAGGTGGCTCAGACGGTAAAGAATCTGCCTGCAATGCAGGCAGACCTAGGTTCGATCCCTGGTTTGGGAAAATCCCCTGGAGAAGGAAATGGCAACCCACTACAGTAGTCTTGCCTGGGAAATCCCATGGACAGAGGAGCCTGGCGGGCTACAGTCCATGGGGTGGCAAAGAGTCAGACACGACTGAGCAACTAGCACTTTGACACATACTTTAGAATGGAGCTCAGGAGTTACTTTTTCCCCCTAAATCCTCAGATTCATAAACAGAATTGTCTGAAAACAGGAGTGTGTTTGTCGTTCAGTCTTGTCTGACTCTTTGTGACCCCATGGACTATAGCCTGCCAGACTCCTCTGTCCATGGGATTTTCCAGGCAAGAATACTGGAGCGGGTTGTCATTCCCTTCTCCAGGGGGTCTTCCCAACCCAGGGATCGAACCTGGGTCTCCTACGTTGCAGGCAGATTCTCTACCGTCTGAGCCACCAGGAAGCAGGAGGGATTTCCTCAAAACCTACTTATTCTCTCAGGAAGGGTGCAAGGGCTATTTTTAGGAATTTTAAAAGTGGGATCCCAGTTTGAACAAAGGATAAAAACCTTTGCCTGGGATATGAGAGGATTTTTTTCTGCTAGTTTTAGGCCAGCAGGATTCTAATAAATGCTGATTAAGTACCGACTGTGATTCCTTCTGTTATTTTTGACCACATGCTTTATTATAGCCACCTGCCTGATAAGATACTTCACACTACACTGGGCCATCACAAACCTCTTAGAGTGGGCCACACAGAGGTTTTGTTTTTTTTTTCCCTTGTTGTTAAAACTGTATATCATAGTATTTATTTTTGAGAAAAGTCTGATTGCTTGAGCAAAATTTCTAGCTCTGCTTTTTAATAGCTGTGTGATTTGGGGAAGTTGCTTAACTCCTCTGTGCTTCCTGGTAGCTCAGAGTTTAAAGCGTCTGCCTGCAATGCAGGAGACCTGGGTTTGATCCCTGCATTGGGAAGATCCCCTGGAGAAGGAAATGGCAACCCACTCCAGTATTCTTGCCTGGAGAATCCCATGGATGGAGGAGCCTGGTGGGCTACAGTCCACGGGGTCGCAAAGAGTCGGACACGACTGAGTGACTTAACTTTCAACTTTCTGTGCTTCCATATCTGCAAACCCATGTAATAATAGTACCCTCCTCATAAGATTCCCTTAAGAATGCATGCCAAGCACAGCATCAGTTTAAAGCACATACTAAGTGAGTGAGTGAAGTCGCTCAGTCGTGTCCGACTCTTTGTGACTGGTGGACTGTAGCCCACCAGGCTCCTCTATCCAAGGGATTCTCCAGGCAAGAGTACTGGAGTGGGTTACCATTTCCTTCTCCAGGGGATCTTCCTGACCCAGGGATCAAACCTGGGTCTCCCGCATTGAAGGCAGACGCTTTATCCTCTGAGCCACCAGGGAAGCCCATACTAAGTGTTCAGTAAATGTCAGTCATTATTAACACCACACTGAGTCATTAGTCAGTAGTAAGTTTTCTATTTCCCACATTTTGCATTTCCATAAATTAATCCTTGGGAGCAAGCCTTGTGCGTCATGGTTTGAATCCGCTGAGTTGATTTGGGCCTGCGTTGTGCTCTGAGAGAGAAAGTACCCTGGGTGTGCAGGAATCATCCCGTCCCCTCTCTTGACAGTCTTTAGTGTTTGTGTTGAAGAATGGGAACAAAATCAAAGTCGGTTTCCAGGAAGAATAATTTCCTCACGTCTGTTTTAGATGCTTCTTGCTTTTCTCGTTATTCTCTATTCCTGTCTGGCTATGAAAACGTTGCTGCAGATCCAACATCACACAAACCAGTGGCTGCCACCAGAGCCTGGGGCAGCCAGGGGTCATTTTTATATCACTTGATGCTTCATCCCTAAGTCCGCTGTGTGTTGAGATGATACGAGAGGAATTTCTTAACCAGGAAGTAGAAAATGAGGGTCATGTAGGTGTAAGGAATGATTTACTCAGAATGTATGTACGTGAGGGTATGAGGAATTGAGAGTATGGGCAAGAGTGGATTTGGGTGATGGGATATTTCTTCAGAAGCCATTTTAGAGATGATTGGATCTGTGGTTTATAATATCCTTGATCACTCCTCAAAACTACTAAATTTGAAACAAGTATTCCTAATGGACTGGGAGAACTCCATTCTTCTCAGTGGGTCAATTCAATTTATTATTGTTTTTAATGCCATAAGATCATATGGAAAAACCCGAATGAACTTTTTGGTCAACTCAGTATTACACTGTTGGAAAGGAGCTGGTCAGACACAGGTGAGGCTTGTGTCAGTCTTTACTTGTTATTCTTCTAGTCAGCAGGAAACCTCACACCTACCGGCGGTGAGCTTCACTGCGTCTTCAGCATCTCTGTTTCTCACTTTGAAGGCAGCCTGTGGTCCTTCGGGATCTGGTCGTGTGTGTGGTTCTAGATCTGACTTTCGTTTGTGTGTCTGGGAGTGAAGAAGAGTGTGGAATCCCGTGATCCTGCATGGTGAGTGTACCTGAAACAGACAAAAGGGAGAGATACAAAGAGGTAGTAGAAAGGAGTCTTGATCCTCTTCCTACATCCCTTGTCACTCGAAAAAAAAAAATGAGAGTCTTTTGTACAAGTGTGTGTGTGTGGACTGTTAAAGTGTGGTGGTGTGCGCTCAGCTACAGTATGGGCATTTAACCTTTACATTTGCTGCTTAATAATGATGTGTCTTTATTGCATGTATACGTTCGCGGCATTTCTCTGATACTTCCCCTGTTATCTTCAGTGCTGGGAGTGTTGAAGGCAGGACGGCCATCTGTCAGGGCCATGGAGGAGGAGGGCCGGGGGAGGCCTGCCTTTGGTTGGTGGTTGTGGGGGAGCTCTGAGCCTAACTTCCTCCAAGGATCCTTCCAGCTCCAAGCCTGCGATTCTATGAAATAATTTGGCTCTAATGTAGTGCCAGGGACATTTTTTTTTGAAACTTAATGTGATATCATATTCTTTATCAATATATCGTATCACTACAGTTTGTGACATTATGCTGTAAAATGCTAGACCATAAAAGCCTATAATTTATAAGGCTATATTAGCTACTTACTTTATGTATTATAGCCTGATAGCCTTGTAATTCAACATTGCCTATCATTTATTCTATATATAATTCCATGGAGGGTTCTGGTGACATTATAAACCACAAAAGCGGAGCTCAAGTGGTTAGTCATTAGAACCCCAAGATAGAAATACCTTGTATTACATTATTCAGTATTTATTATTTCCCATAATGTGAAGGTAAAACACTTGGATTTGAAAAATTTTCTATTTATGCTCTACATCACGGTGTTCGTATACATGTCAATCAAAACTGCTCTGGTTGAATACCACATCACAACCATATGTGACCTTGTTTTTGTTTAGAATATATGTTTGTTAATACATGGATATGTTGTCCGTTCTTCTGCATAACAAGTTTTCCCCCTGGCTGGTTATCAAAGAGGAAATTCTGTTGCCCATCCGTTGTGAAGTTTGTTGCCTATTAAGTTCAAGAGAAGCAAAAGGCATTTGTTTTTGAATGAATTCTAAGTCATTCATACAGAGCTCAGTCAAAAATAAATACTCGACATGGTTCTTCTACACAAAAACCACTGTAGTATTGGTAATGGGCCAAAGTCTGTAGTTATGCTAACATATGTTGAAATGCATTAGATCATTATTGTAGAATGCTCTAGTATATTTTTATAAGTTGTCTGTGTGTCCAAACTAATTACATAACAACTCTGATTGATGTAATCCTCTTACATAAAGTTGGTTCTTGTTTTATAAACAATGCTGCTCTCTCTTCCGTTCTTCACTCTCTCACTACTCCTCTTTACCTTTTCAGGGACGTTTTAATTATAGAAGCCATGGGTGGTATGGCTGATTATGGTAACAGCAACAGCTGGTATATTTCATTTGATTTCAGAATGAGAATTAAGCACCCCCACCCCTCAGTTTCCCATCAATGTAGGTAGTTTTTCCTTGAGGTTTGTAAAGAGACTAAAAGTTTAGAAAGAGAGAAAGAGGACTAAAAGTTATTAAAACAACTGAGTTATAACATAACTGAAGCCAGCCTACTGTAAAAAATGACCTGTTTTATGACATCACATTATAATAACTATTCACAGTGGTGAGCAAGTCTATTGAGGTTCCATGGTGATAGTCATTTATTATTTGTTAAAAGTGGAGGAAAGAGAAAGAGATTTAAAAGGAAGAAGAGGAGGAGGAAGAATTAGGAGCAGCCAGTGGACGGCTTTCACTTTAAATCACAGTGCCATTTCTCTTCTAGCCAGTAAGTGACTTGGAAGTATTGAAAGATAAACAACCTGAGCAGAGGCCTTGGATTTTTGCCATACGTTAGGATCTCAATTAAGGGATGAAGTTGCAAGACACTCGAGTTTCATCACCAGTGATGCTGGGCTCTGTGGGTCAGTAAAGCAAGCAAGTGGTCTGTTTTAGTCACGGGCAGTAGTGCTTTGGGGACATCACCACCTGCGTTGACATTAATGGGACTTAGTGGCACACATCTCGTCAAATTGAAAAGAGAATAGACCCCTAAAGGAGAAACATGAATAGAAGAGTGGGGGTTTAAATTTGCTTGAATCTCCTCTTTGTTAGAAATACTTATCTCTCTTTTTCGTCATTTGCTGAAGCATTTACTGATGAATAAGTAACATGGAATATCACAGATGCAAGAACTTGGATTCTCTGCAGAGGACGGATTTTTTTTTTTTTTTTTCCAGTGCTATTCAAAAGCCAAGTTGTAGGGAATGTTGGAAATGCCCCATTTCTGGGTACATGAATAGCAATGCTCTCCATTTTAGCTCTAATTTGCATCGCCTGTGCTGTCATATTTTGCTATGGCACCATTTTCTCTAAGTATTGCATTATTGACTTAAAAGGTGTCATTTTCCAAATGATGGAGGCAAGGAAGTACATTTTCCTTATTTTGTAATTTGCACACAGATTGAAAAAGACTTAACCATTGTCACAAAATTTGGATATGATGGATCTTGTATTTTAACTGGATTGTGGGTGTAGAGAAATGTACCAGCACATTAATTTTAATGGAAGATTGTGGCATCCTTGAGAAATATTTTGAAAGTTAAGTCATGCTAATTTTCTTCCTCATTTCTTTCCTCCTATTTCTTAAGTCCTGATCATCTTTCAGTCTTTACTGTTCTGTGTCATCACGGGTGATCGTTAATTCAAGATAATTGTGGCTTCAGTGATATTATATTTAGTGTAGTGGTTTTCACCCATACAAGTATAGCACAGATATTAATTTTGTTATTCTGCACCTGAACAGAAACAAAATAACTTGATAAGACACTAATTTCTTTCACCTGTGTTTCCCACAAAAAGATAAGAAAATAACCATAGCCATGTATATCCATTCTTCCACTAAGCCTTTTGACACCCAAGTGTCTGTGAGCACCAAGAGTTTTGCACACTTTACTTGAAAGTGGAGGCTCTGGGTTCCACTTTGACATGACCCACTAATGGTTATTTTTGAAATCCAAGTTAGATATAGCAAGTTTTATTAGCCTTTTTGTTTTGCCTGAAACCAACATTTTTCTTACTTGCTACAGATGAAAAACTAGCTGGGAGAGTGTTGGAAAGCAAAAACATTGTGTTACATACAACCAGCATATCCAGTGATGGCGCAAACAGGGAAGGTGGAAAGATGATAGTATTTGCTGGACCTTTGCTTAGAATAAGCATATACTTTTTATATTCCTTTTCTTCGACCTTCTGATGCAGTATTACATAAAATTACATATTAATGATGCTATATCATTTTTGTATTATACCTTATATTAATGATAGTCTCCAAATCCATTTAATTTTTAGTTTAGGATTAATAATTAGTGTGTTTTTCTGGATATAAAATTAATGTGAGATAAATGTTTCTGAGTTGATAGGACTTCACTAACTTCTTAAATATAAAAGAAAGTAATGAACCTTTGGAAGAGGCAGCGTAAAAGTGAAGCACAAGATATGTATGAAACACATTTAGCCCATTTCAGTGGGCTGTCTTCTTGAACTCGGCTGGCAGCTTTAATGCCTTATGCTCATGCATTGGGGGAAATGAGACCTGTAAGTACTTCCTTTACTATCCAAGTATCCATTCTAAGTGGAGCTGTCTCTCTCTCTCTCTATCTCCATGCAGTCAACGTTAAAGTGATATTTTACATTGCTCAAAAATTATGTGAGTGTTTGTTGCTGTTGTGTAGGAAGGAAATAAATCAAGGGCTTTTGTGGGATTTTAAAGTCTTCCCAAGAGGAAAGAGCTAATATTAAGGCCTTCACAAGTGGGATTAATTTTGTATATCTCTCAGGAGTCTATTGGGTATTATATTTATACATTATAAAATGTGTTTTGATATGCCTTAAATTAATATTTTTCTATCAGCAGGGTGAACGTGAAGGTAGGTAGCAGTTTCTGTCTGGGGTTGGGGGAGGGGAGGAGAGGGAGGCAGCGGCATGATCTCTGGTGTCAGGCGGGGATCCAGTCTTTGGTTTCTTCGGGTGCCCGGCATTAGCCTTGGAGGCAAAGTTTACCTGGACGGTGGGACTCAGAGGAAAAATGCTCTCCTCTGTCCACTACCACTTTTTCAATTTTGCTGTTAAAATTTATGCTCTTAAAAAGTAAGCTCTTCTTGCACGTGGTGCTGGTGGCCGATTGCCAAACCTTGTGCTTCGCCGCCGCCGTCAATAGCAGCTTCCCTGGATGTCTTTTAGCGGATGCTGTCAACTCATCGCCTTTCTCTCACTCCCCTCGCACTGCCTTCATGGATCACTGCGTGTGCTGGTGCTCGTGTGTCAGGGGGAAGGGCACAGCTGCAAAGGGGTCACCCCCAGGGACCCGTGCTTCCTGTCTCCGTGGTGGAGGCAGTCCTGGTCAGTCTAGCCTTGTGACCTGTTTCCCCTTCCTTTCCTTAGATTTGTTTGGCAGGAAAGCCCATTGGCCCCAGAGCAGAACACTAGTACTCGGCTGGTGGGGAGGAGGGGAGACAGAGGGAACCAGCTCGGAGAGTGTAGTCATTTGTCCTCCTGTGTACGTGGTGTTGGTAATCAAAATGTGTTAGCTCGAAAGTAAGAGGCCTTTCTCTGCTGTCTGCTTAATAATCGTTGCTATCTTAAGAGTAACTGAGTGGGTGCCCTGCAGTAACATCATGACTGCAGACTACATGAATGATTGCCTGGGTGGCCTGTAAATCAAAGTGTAAAGATTCCATGGGTTTATTTTCATTTGGTCACAAGTTTGGATCGTCTGGACTCCTCAACCAACCAGAGCTCTAGATGCTAGTTGAAAAAAAAATAAAAAGCTGATTTGTGTCTCTTTTACTGTTATCTTTGGCTTCACTTTCTTTTTTTTTTTTTTTTTTTGCTTCACAAGCTGTATTGGAAGAAAATCTTAAAGTTCATCCTTTGCAGAACCCAGGTTCGACGATAGAAAGGTTTATTCAAATGCCTGTCATACTCTGTGAGTTTTATCACAGCAGGACCCAGTAGCCCCACAAATCGGCAGGAAATCCACCATAAATTTTTCAGTTCCTTGATGATTGAGCGTTTGCGCCATAGCAAGCTTTTTTGGCAATATTTTATAGGTTGGATAAAGAATTTGTTTTGAATGAAAGCCCAGATAAGATTTGTAAGTTTTTCTCTTTTTCGTCTTTATTTCTGATTTTTTCCCCCTTTGGGGTTGGAACATTTTTTTTTCCTCTGTGCTCTGATGCTTAGTTGAACAGTGGGAGATTGAAGCGCTTGCCATGCCTGACAGACGTAAAGTTAAATATACAACAATGAGAAGGGATTCGAGGGGACAAGCCTTAAGTCCCACAACAGACTTTTAAGATGCTGTAAATATATTCAAATGACAACTCTCCCATCCACTAGACACAACATCTTATTTCATTTTGAAAACAAGTCTGAAGAATGCCCCGAGAATTTTACATTGAATGTCTGGTGGTATGCAAGTATTTCTTCATTATTCCGAAGTACCTGCCCGCAACTGGATCATAAATATGAGTAGATTCAGCTCATTTGAACTGTTATATTTCCCATCCAATGAGACTGCTTCTCCCATTTTGCTGTGATAGTAGATCCTCTGTTTTTCAATCATGTGTAATCTTTGAGAAAATATTTTGTCAATGAAATTCTACTTCGTATACCATTGCGTGTGTGTGTGTGTATTGAATTGCTTCAGTTGTGTCCAACTCTGCAACCCCATGGACTGTAACCTTCCAGGCACTTCTGTCCATGGGATTCTCTGGGCAAGAATACTGGAGTGGGTTGCCATTCCCTTCTCCAGGGGATCTTCCTGACCCAGGGTTCGAATTCACATCTAACCTGCATTGCCAGGTAGGTGTTTACCACTAGGCCACCTGGAAAGCCCATATACCGTTAGCCATTAATAAATGCCTTGTGATTAATTGTGTTCAATGGTATGGTAATCATTTCCATTTTATATAGTTAGATGACAACCTACTCCAATCAGCTGACTGCAGGAGTATTTGGGCCACAGACTTAAGGCAAGAGAGACTGCTAGGTGGTCATGCAAAATCTACATAGGAAAGTTTTCCCATTTTCTCCTAAACCAAGCTGAAATCACCATGACTGCTGACTCTACTGAGAGATTTCTTCTGGAATTGCTGGTTGCTCATTATTCCACACACAAAGGAACCCCCTAACAACAAAGGATTCTCTACACCGTGGGACTGATAACTCTTATAGTAGAGACCCAAGAAGCCAGAACATCGAGGTGTCTGCATCGTAGCTGAAGGCTCTTCCCTCTGTCTCTGAAAGTAAAATAAGGCAGGGGGTACGAAGGTTGGATTCTGCATTTGGCTGTTCCATCTCTGCCTCTGAGCTTGCATGAGTTTTTTAATCAGTTGACCTTCAACTTAGTATGTGTAGGCTGATATCTTTGAAATAGTAGAGCCCTTTCTGCTGTTAAGTCCTATGATTCTACCTAATAATTTTTATTGCCTTTAGTAGTACTAATAGGAAACTGTAGTCAGCTCAACTGCGAAATAGCCATTATGGACAGGTAGCAGATATCTTGTACTAATGCTTCTACACAATGTCCCAGGCTTTCCAGGTAGCGCTAGTGGTAAAGAATCCACCTGCCAATGCAGAAGACACGGGTTTGATCTGTAGGTTGGGAAGATCCCCCCCCTCATGCCATGAGGAGGGCATGGCAACCCACTCTTGTATCCTTGCCTGGAGAATCCCATGAACAGAGGAGTCTGGCGGGCTACAGTCCATGGGTCACAAAGAGTTGGACACAACTAAAGTGACTGAGCACAGCACAGCTGATTTAAAATTTTTATGACTTGGGGAACTACCCTCCTGGTGATCCAGTCATTCAGATTTTGCCTTCCAATGAAGGGTTTTGGGTTTGATCCGTGGTTGGGGAGCTAGGATCCCACTTGCCTACAGCCAAAAAACCAAAGCATAAAACAGAAGCAATATTGTAAAAAACTCAATAAAGACTAAAAATCATCCAGTTCAAAAAATCTTTAAAAATTTATGACTTATGAGCAATCTATGTGTACTAACAGTTGCAAGTAATCTTTCTATGTTTCATGCTCTGTTCTAAGTATTATGAGTTATTGTGGTTTAGTTGCTTAGTCGTGTCTGACTCTTTGTAACCCCATGGACTCTCTAGCCCACCAGGCTCCTCTCTCCATGGGATTCTTCAGGCAAGAATACTGGAGTGGGTTGCCAGGATCAAAACCGCGCCCCTGCATTGACAGGCGGATTCTTCACCACTTCACCACCAGAGAAGCCCTCTATGTACTATATATACCTTTATAACAATCAGGTTTAGGTAATGATATTATTATTACCTCCCTTTTACAGCAATCAGGTTTAGGTAATGATATTATTATTATCTCCCTTTTACAGAAGGGGAAACTGTGGAACACAGAGGCTAGGTAACTTGTCCAGAGTCACATAAATGGTGCATGGCGGTGGAGCTGGAATTTGAACTCAGGCAACCTGCCTTGGGATTCCACGCTCTTAACTCCTATACCAGGCTACTTCTCAAGTACCCACATTTGCTCTCTTCACTACATACAAATCACAGATGCCCTCCCGTTTCTACTGCTTACATTCACTATTATAAACAAAAGTTTGACCTTTCAAACAGCTGAGCATATAGAACTGGAGTAAAAGAAGCTTCCAGGTAGGGCTGGCCTACTTTTACTGTGGTTACCTATCAAAATTTCTTTTCTAACTCTTTAATCTTTAAAACATTTTATAGGGAATTAAACTTTATTAATATTCAAGCTATTTTTAAATAGCTGTTGAGAGTGCTAAATTGCAGTTCAGTTCAGTTCAGTCGCACAGTCGTGTCTGACTCTTTGTGACCCCATGAATTGCAGCACGCCAGGCCTCCCTGTCCATCACCAACTCCCGGAGTTCACTCAAGCTCATGTCCATCGAGTCGGTGATGCCATCTAGCCATCTCATCCTCTGTCATCCCGTTCTCCTCCTGCCCCCAATCCCTCCCAGCATCAGAGTCTTTTCCAATGAGTCAACTCTTCGCATGAGGTGGCGAAAGTACTGGAGTTTCAGCTTCAGCATCAGTCCTTGCAAAGAACACCCAGGACTGATCTCCTTTAGAATGGACTGGTTGGATCTCCTTGCAGTCCAAGGGACTCTCAAGAGTCTTATCCAACACCACACAGTTCAAAAGCATCAATTCTCTGGCGCTGAGCTTTCTTCACAGTCCAACTCTCACATCCATACATG
>NW_011495057.1:4694567-4694830 GCF_000754665.1 Bison bison bison | reverse complement strand
AGTAAGGGTCTTTTAATTTCATGGCTGCAGTCACCATCTGCAATGATTTTGGAGCCCAAAAACATAAAGTCTGACACTGTTTCCACTGTTTTCCCATCTATTTCCCATGAAGTGATGGGACCAGATGCCATGATCTTCGTTTTCTGAATGTTGAGGTTTAAGCCAACTTTTTTTACTCTCCTCTTTCACTTTCATCAAGAGGCTCTTTAGTTCCTCTTCACTTTCTGCCATAGGGGTGGTGTCATCTGCATGTCTGAGGTTAC
>NW_011495057.1:4688305-4694467 GCF_000754665.1 Bison bison bison | reverse complement strand
CCTTTTCCTATTTGGAACCAGTCTGTTGTTCCATGTCCAGTTCTAACTGTTGCTTCCTGACCTGCATATAGGTTTCTCAAGAGGCAGGTCAGGTGGTCTGGTATTCCCATCTCTTTCAGAATTTTCCACAGTTTGTTGTGATCCACACAGTCAAAGGCTTTGGCATAGTCAATGAAACAGAAATAGATGTTTTTCTGGAACTCTCTTGCCTTTTCCATGATCCAGCAGATGTTGGCAATTTGATCTCTGGTTCCTCTGCCTTTTCTAAAACCAGCTTGAACATCAGGAAGTTCACGGTTCACATATTGCTGAAGCCTGGCTTGGAGAATTTTGAACATTACTTTACTAGTGTGTGAGATGAGTGCAATTGTGCTGAGTTTGAGCATTCTTTGGCATTGCCTTTCTTTGGGATTGGAATGAAAACTGACCTTTTCCAGTCCCGTGGCCACTGCTGGGTTTTCCAAATATGCTGGCATATTGAGTGCATCACTTTCACAGCATCATCTTTCAGGATTTGAAATAGCTCAACTGGAATTCCATCACCTCCACTAGCTTTGTTTGTGGTGATGCTTTCTAAGTCCACTTGACTTCACATTCCAGGTTAGTTGTTTACAAATAAGTGGAAAGTGATTTAATTGGATTGATTTCTATTCAGAGCTGGAGATCAGTTGTATTGTGGGGACTAAACATTGAGTGGGAAGGGCTGATGGATGAGAAGCGTTATTACCTACACCTCTAGATGTCTGAATAATCTGGATAGAGTATCCTTGAAGTTGTGTGTGGGGGGGTGTCTCTGGGTGGAATGAGGCCTCTGATGTCATGGGGAAAGAGAAACTAGGCAAGAATAAGTAAGTTTAGGAAGAAAACTGGGGAAGTATAATGGACTTTTATCTTCCTCATAAAATCTACCTAGCATGAGTGAAGTCAGTCAGACAGAGAAAGAAAAATATCATATGATATCACTTATATGCAGAATCTTTTTTTTTAAAGGCTACAAATGAACTTATTTACAAAACAGAAGTGGAGTCACAGATGTATGAAAAAACCTATAGTTCCCAGAGATTAAGAGGGGGGATAAATTGGGATAATGAGATTGACACATATGCACTACTATATATATACAACAGATAACTAAAAAGGACCTACTTATAGCACAGGGAACTCTAGTCAATACTCTGTAATGGCCTGTATGAGAAAAGAATCTAAAAAAAAATGTGTGGATATATGTGTACATGTAAGTGATTCACTTTGCTGTACATTGAAGCTAACACAACATTGTTAAGTCAACTGACTCTGACAAAAAATTTAAAAAACAAACAAAAAACCTACTTAGGGCCAATCCTGAGTCCAAGAAAGGGAGAGGTGTGTATCTAATTACCCTCTTCTTGGTTTTTGGCTTCTCCTCCTCCCCCCACATTGCTGTTCTCAAAAGTCAGCACCAGGACAAGTATTTTGAACAGGATAGTGAAGCACAACAGGAGTGAAACATTTGGGGCGTGTGTGTGTGTGTGTGTGTGTGTGTGTGTGTATGAGAGAGGGAGAGAGAGATGGTGGGGTGGGAATGGTGCTGGAAGCTGACTGAAGTTTAGAATTTTGTTTTATGTATTTTTTTTAATGTGTGTTATTAACAGTTGGATGACCAACACAGTTGGATGTCTTCCAGTTTTGGAAGACAACCTATGAAAACCTTATCATAATAGTAACAACAAGAACAACTTAATACTATAAAACCTACTTACGCTGTCTCATTTAATGAAACTGTTTATTTTGGTCCCTGATGACACGTGGCCTCTGTTATTTCAGTCTTTAGGAATATGCTTTGACTTTGCCTACAGACTTTTTTTCTTTTCCAATCATCTGTTGATCGATCAATCTAGCTATTTATGTTAGCACAGTTTGGGTTCACAGCAGAGTTGAGAGGCAGGTGCTGCCTACAGACATTTGCTTCCTCTCTTTTCTGCTACTCTGTTTTCTCCCTCTGTACTTCCTTCTTTTTCACGGTGTAAGTATTTTTGTCCCCTTCCTCTCCTCCTTCTTTCCCTCAGCTTCTTCTGTTTTTCCCTTTTCCCGTCTGATTCTCTGTCTCACAAAATATCTGATGATATTTTCTTGATTTAGCTAACAGACAAGCAGAACTTCCAGGTTTTTGTTTAATTAATAATGAAAATTGCTAGAAGAAATAATCAACACAAAAATAAAACCTGATGATGTTGTAAATTGCACTCCCCCAAATTTGATTTTGAATAAAATTGACAGAAGAATAACAAAATATAAATCTTCAGCATTTGAACCAGAGAAATTGAACTTGGTGGGAATGTTCATCTTAAAACTCACAAAGTGTTTGAAATAGGCAAAGACTGATGAACGAATCAAATTATGGTAATTTTAATAAAAATGGGTTGATCCTAGTGAAAATAATTTCAGTGAAATAAGAATGAAGTTAGGAAACACAGAATAGTTTGTGCTGTGAAAGGAATTGATGAAGGAATTTAATCATCTCAGTTGGGTTCACTTCTCAAAATTCTTTAATGATAAAAATTCATCAGTAGTGGCAAAATTCTGTTTAAAAATGGTTGTTTTCAACATGGTTATATTCAAAATATTTTAACAAAATGATAGAGTAAAAACAGCAGGGATAAATGTCCCAATCCTCTCCTTTAATCCTCATTGCTCTACAAATTAGGTGGATTAATTTATATCATGGAGAAATACTTGAAGCCCAAGGACATTAGAAAGTTGGAAACTATTTGGGCGGGGTGTCTGACTTATATACATTGTAATGATGAGGATACCTGTACCATTTTATGGTACCTATTTGAAAAGAATAGAACAGCTTGGATATAAAAATATTTTTCTACATGGAAAAATTTGGCTCTGTTAAATTTTAAATAGTTACAGTATCAGAGCCATAAGTTTGACATTCTAATGAAAATTTGAATGACCTATTCAATCAGTTTTGTAGGTAGGTTAAGAAAATTATTAACCTAAATTTTTTCTCATCAATCAGAGTTAACTAAGATTATGTAATTATGTAATTTGATCATGGTAAGAATCAGTAGTTTGAAGGATGGAAGAAATTTGTGTCTCCCATGTGTTAGGTACTGGGAACTGAGTTTAAATATCAAGTGTGTGTTAGTTGCTCAGTCGTATCTGACTCTTTATGACCCCATGGACTGTAGCCTGCCAGGTTCTTTTGTCCATGAGATCCTCTAAGCAAGAATACTGGAGTAGGTTGCCATTGCCTTCTCTAAGGGATCTTCCCGACCTAATGATTGAACCCAGGTCTCCTGCATTGCAGGCAGATTCTTTATAGTCTGAGCCACCAGGGAAGCCTTAAATCTCAAAGTTACCTTACAATTCTGGATGCATTTATACACTTTTGACCTGGGGTTTAATGAGACTCATTCTTACTTTGGTTTTAAAAGATCTGAGATTTGTAATAAAATATTCTCGTAGCTCAGTCGGTAAAGAATCTGCCTGCAGTGCAGGAGACCCAGGTTCCATCCCTGTGTTCGGAAGGTCCCCTGGAGAAGGAAATGGCAACCCACTCCAGTATTCTTGCCTGGAGAATCCCATACACAGAGGAGACTGGCAGGCTACAGTCTATGGGGTCACAAGAGTTGGACATGTCTTACTACCATCATTCTTGTAATTGAAAAGGGTGTCTAAATAGTGGTTTGTTTAGGATTGTCCAAGCCAATAATTACAAAACAGAAGAGGAGCTATCTTGCTGGTCACTTCTAATGCTGCTCAGCCCCTGGATTGCCCCTCTTCTTCCCCACTTCCCAGTTACCCACCAAGCGCATCTAGGTTGATGTTCAAAGAAAATTTGAAATAAACAAGCCTCCTTCTTGGAAGTCTCTTTGCTTCCCTCCTCAGCCCATTTCCACCTCCTAATTCTTTCTATAGGTCTCCTAGCATGCCAGGTGCTTCAGCCACTCCAGACCCGCTCTGGGATATCCTTTACATTATTCCCTATCCTAGTGGTTCAGGGACCCTCTTCTTATACTTAACCTCTGCCATAGGCAGACCGCCTGTTCCTTCAATATGATCTGTTTTAGCTAAGTATTAACAGTGTGGTTTTATTTTGCCTTATATTTACTTACTAGCTCAAAAATTTTAACACTTAATTATTTTGATTACTTGTTTAATTGCTTTTCTGA
The DNA here is from genome assembly GCF_000754665.1 of Bison bison bison. NCBI lineage: Eukaryota > Metazoa > Chordata > Mammalia > Artiodactyla > Bovidae > Bison > Bison bison. The sequence continues at coordinate 4,690,304 of NW_011495057.1, read as the reverse complement.
ACCATGGGCTTCATAAAGGCAGAGATTCTATTTTTCTTTGATTATAGTAAATATTCAGTAAATATTTGTCAAATAGCAAATGAACTGCTAATTGGAGCAAACTTATGCTAAGGTGTGAATAACCAACCAATATGGTCTTAATCTTCCTAGACTTTTTTTTTTTTTTAATTAAGACTTTTTAAATGCAGTTTTAGGCTTACAGAGAAATTGGGGGGAAGGTAAAGATATTTCCCATGTACCCCAGCCCCACACAACCTCGCTCATTATCAACATCACTCAACAGTGTGGTCCATTTGTTACAACTGATAAACCTCCATGGACATCATAATCACCTGAAGTCCATTGTTTACATTAGGCCTCAGTCTTGCTGTTGTAAGTTCTGTAGGATTGGACAAATGTGCAATGACATGTATCCAGCATTATGGTATCACATAGAGTAGTGTTGCTGTCCTAAAATCCTCTGTGCTCCGCTTATTCTTCACTGCCTCCCTGCTACCCTTGGCAACCACTGATCTTTTTACTGTCTCTTTTTCTAGTTTTACCATTTCAAGAATATCGTATAGATTGACTCATACAGTTGAGCCTTTTCAGATTGGCTTCTTTTACTTAGTAATATACATTTAGGTTCCTCAATGTCTTTCAATGACTTGATAGCTCATTTTAGTGCTGATAGCATTCCATTGGATATATCACGGTTTATCCATTCACCTAGTTGAGGGCATCCTGATTGTTTCCAAATTTGGCAGTTATGAATAAAACTGCTATAAGCATCCATGTGCAGGTTTTTGTATGGACATATGGTTTCAGTTCCTTGGGGTCAGTACCAAGGAGCATGATTGCTGGATTGTACAGTAAGAATATCTTTATTTTTGTAGGAAACTGCCAAATTGTCTTCCACAGTGGCTGGACTATTTTGCCACCATCATCAAATGAGAGTTCCTGTTGCTCCTCGTCATCTTCAACGTTTGGTGTTGTCAGTGTCCCTTATGTTGGTCATTCTAATATCTCTTCATGGTTTTAACCCAGAAGTTTTTGTATTTTATAAAGGAAAGGTCTATTATTTCAATAGGCTAATTGGTGGCCCTTGGGTAGTGTAACAAAGTGGAGAAAAGATCACTCGGGTCTAAGGAAAGAAGTCATTTGGGGAGACAGGAGTTCCTAGAAAGGGGTACAGTATTTCAGGAATGAGCAACCCCAGGGGAAGGTGTCTGCCTTAAGCTGTTATTCTTTTTGTTTAAAAAATAGTAAGTCATTCTATTTCTGAGCTCACAGATTTCCTATAATTTCTACCTATGTTTTCAGAGCAGGTCAGGAGCATGAAGACTCTGCTGCTGTGGGGGTGGAGGAGGGCAGAGCGGTTGTTTACATGTATTATATGGGGACTTCTTGTCCAGTCTGTTCTTTATAAGGCAAACCCTATTGTCCATTGTGCTACTATCTCTTCACTGTTTGTTGACCTAACTAAGGGTTTTATAACCCTAGTAAAAACTTTAAAAAGTTTTAGGATGTTTGGTCTGTTGCTCTGTTTGTTTGAAAAAGTCTGCCTCCCTTTCTTTAGTGCTGGTGAAGTCAAATGCTGGAGCCTTTCAGCCTAGCGGGGGGTGGTAATAAGTTATGGTCAGGGTCAGCCACTCTGGGCATGGCTTATAGATATAGAACTTGCAGCACAACTGGTTTCCTGTCAGTTCATTCTACTGAGACAAGCTTGTAGAGCCCCACCTGGTCAGAAGGCCACCATATCAAGACTGGACAACGTCAGCTCGATCTCTTTGTTGATTGGTTAAAAAAAAAATTTATGTGTTTATTTCTGGCTGTGCTGGGTCTTCCCTGCTGTGTGGGCTTTTCTCTAGCTGTGGAGAGCAGGAGCTACTCTGTAGTTGTGGGGCACAGACTTCTCATTGTGGTGGCTTCTCTTGCTGCAGAGCACAGGCTCTCGGGCACATGGGCTTCAGTAGTTATATTTTCCGGGCTCTAGAGTCCAGGCTCAATAGCTGTGGCT
>NW_011495057.1:4672475-4688205 GCF_000754665.1 Bison bison bison | reverse complement strand
TGGGCTTAGTTCCTCTGAGGCATGTGGGATCTCCCCGAACTAGGGACTCAACCTGTGTCTCCTGTATGGGCAGGTGTGTTCTTTACTACTGAGCCACCAGGGAAGCCCTGATTGGTTTTAAAGTTAAAATTTTTTAAAGAATTTTAAAGAAAATACACACGTAGGTATGTATAGAGAAAGAAATAAAAAAGGAAAAAGGAGAAATGGAAGGGGGAACGGAGAGATGGGCAGAAATGGAGAGAAGGTGGGAGGGCAGAGGGGTTGCATTAAAGAAGCAGCAGATCATACACAATCTCTTGGCTTTTTGTTTTTCCTCCTACCTGTTTATAAGTACGGGAAAAGTGACATATAGGTTGTGACTAGACAGTTTGGGATGATGCAGTCATGCAGTCATGCAATGAATAGGCAAAGCCTTATTAGGTCCTGTCCATGTACTGCATACACTGCCTGATGAGGATGGCAAAAGCAGAAAACTATAAAATTAAGTGGGGAGGGAATTCTGCTTAATATTCTGTAACAATCTAAAAGAATGGGAAAAGAATTTGAAAAAGAATTGACACACATATATGTATACATGAACCATGTCACTGTACACCCAGAACTAACACAACATGGTTATCCAGCTATGAGAAAAAAAATGAAAGCATTAGTCACTCAGTCGTGTCCAACTCTTTGTGACCTCATGGACTGTAGCTTGCCAAGCTCTTCTGTCCGTTATATTCTCCAGGCAAGAATACTGGGGTGGGTAGCCATTCCCTTCTCCAGGGGATCTTCCCGACCCAGGGATTGAACCCTGGTCTCCTATGTTGCAGGCAGATTCTTTACATCTGAGCCACCAGGGAAGCCCACTTTACACCCAAAACTAGCACAACATGGTTAATCAACTATACTCCAGCATTGGACAAAAAGTTAAAGCAATTTAAAATAGGAAAACACATTAGCTGGAATCAGTCTCATTTATGCTGAGGTGTGGGATACTCTTAGAACATGAAAGAGGATGCCCTTCAGATTAGAGTTTGATTTTTTTTTTCCAATTGGAGTATAGTTGCTTTACAATGTTGTGTTAGTTGCTGCTGCAGAGCAAAGTGAGTCAGCTACACAAATACATATATCCCCTCTTCCATGGATTTCTTTCCCATTTAGGTCACCACAGAGCACTGAGTAGAGTTCCCTGTGCTTTACAGTGCTTATGCTCAGTTGTTGAGCCATATCCAACTCTGAACCCATGGACTGTCGCCCACCAGGCTGCTCTGTCCATAAGATTTCCCAGGCAAGAATACTGGAGTGGGTTGCTGCTTCCTTCTCCAGGGGAATCTTCCTGACCCAGGGATCGAACCTGCATCTCCTGTATCTCCTGCATTGACAGGCAAATTTTTTTACCGTTGAGATACCTGGGAAACCCGTGCTAGACAGTAGGTTCTCACTAGTTATCTATCTGAGCTTTAAAGCTCATCCTCGAGCTTCTGCTTACAAATAGGCAAAGTATTTAGTTAGTTACAAAAGGTATTAACTCATTTGCCCCCAAGTCTCTGTCTTGCTAGTAATCGGAAGCCCAGTGATGCAACTAACATTGAACCAAACTCCCTATGACTCTGGAGGTGGATCCCCAGAGATCCACACTTCCTCTCGGACCCCCACATTCACACTGCAACAACTGCACTCACCCTTTAGAAGGCTAGAAGCTCAGAGACAAAAACTGAAGAATCTTGCTTAATAATGTATTCTGGATAAAAGGTTTCCAGATTTCGGTATTTCACTCTGTTGAAATTGTGCCTTAATAATAAAAATGGTATCTATTATTTATAAAGTAGCGGTTATGTTTTAGCTGAACTCTTGTGACCTGTATTTCCTTCTTCGACTCCTTGTGTGGTTTCAGTGTCCGGGTGCTTCAGTATTTTTATCTGTAGCTATGAATCTCATGAGAGTTTTGAAAACTGGAGAGATAACATAGCATTGGTAAAGGTTTTTTAAGAATTGAGGAGTTGCAGTACATATGTATCTGATGCAGGAGTAGTGGTAATTGTAGGTAATCCACTTCTTTGAAAAGCATGCCAAAAAGTATAAAATTTTGAGATAGAGTTTTAGCAATAGTAATAATGGTTATAATTTATTGAGAAGTTACTATGTGCTAGACACACTACATTGTATTTTCCTCAATATATTTTTTAAAAGAAATCTGGGTGTTTTAGGAATGAAGATGCTGATGCTCTGAAGAAAAGATTGAGTAACCTAAGGCTCTCTTCCTCCACATTCCATGCTGTTAACTTCCATATGGGTCTTCCCTAGTGGCTCAGACAGTAAAGAATATGCCTGCAATGTGGGAGACCCAGGTTTGATCCCTGGCTTGGGAAGATGCCCTGGAGAAGGAAATGGCAACCCAGTCCAGTATTCTTGCCTAGGAAATCCTATGGACAGAGGAGCATGGCGGGCCCCAGTCCATGGAATCGCAAAGAATCGGACATGACTGAGCAACTAACAGCTTCCATAATGGTGGCTTCCCCAGTGACGCGATAAAGAACCTGCCTGCAGTGTAGGAGACTTAAGAGATGTGGGTTTGATCCCTGGGTCTGAAAAACCCCTGGAGGAACCCACTCCATATTCTTGCCTGGAGAATTCCATGGACAGAGAAGCCTGATGGGCTACAGTCCATAGAGTTGCAAAGAGTCAGACATGACTGAAGGGCCTTAGCATGCAGACACAGCTTCCATATTTCATAGCTGCTCCCCCCATGATGCTGCCTGTCCTTCTGAATGCTGACTGTGTGCCATGATGGGTGCTAATCACATCGTTAACATCTGCTAAATTAATCTTCCAAACAAGCCTTAGGAGAGGTACGTATAGGTTTTGTTATATTCCCATTTTATCTATGAGCGTATTTATCTCATATGGTCACACAGTAAATAAGCGACTGACTCAGATTTGAACTAGGCTGTGTCTGAACATTAGCATTTACTGTTGCCTTTTATTGTCTGTGAACCAAATCAGTTCATGCTCAGAAGCTTTTCGTGGTTTCCCAAAACTCTTAGAATAAAATTAAGTGCCTTCCTTCCATTTTATATTTGCATCTTTTCTTTGTTGGGATCTTAGGCAGGATCTGCATTGCAGCAAACTCAGTAGTTAAAACACTCAAGCTTAGTTGCAGCCTGCAGGCTCAGAACCCCACGGCATATGCGATCTTAGTTCCCAAACCAGGGATTGAACCCACGTCCTCTACATTGCAAGGTGGATATCTTAACCACTGGACCACCAGGGAAGCCCCCAGAACTGAAGTGCTTTCTGTGTCCTGTGCTTCCTTGTAATTTGCCTGAGTCGAGCTCCACAGCCCCTGCCACTGGCTCCAGCACTGCTTGTGCACAGCTCCTTGAATTGACCAAGCAGTTTTCCTCCCCAGTCTATTCCCTGCGCTGTGCTTTGTGTTTGGGGACAACCCCTTCCTCTCACCTCTTCTCCTTCCTTGTTTAAGGGACTTTTCCTCCAGGGCGACTTCCCAGAGCCCCCATCTAGGTGTGTCCATGATCACATCCTCTCAGAACATCTGTTGCGTGGTATCTGTCATCCGACTACCCCGTAAGCTCCGTCAAGTCTGAAATCCTGCTGTATTGATGGCCGTGTTCCAGCCCCTGGTACGTGGCAGGCACTCAGCAAAGCACTACTGTGCACGTATGGCAGGAATGAATGGTCTTGATCCTATTTTGCCTGGACCCCTGGCTTTGTGACATTTCTGCATCTTTGTTTTCCACTCCACTCCCATCAGCCCTATTCTTATCTCTGCTTCTAGAAGTTTGTGCTTGGAGTGTCCTCCTCAGCTACTTTGGGCATGACCTAATCTGATCCCCTGCTAGAGATGAGCCCCTGGGGTGCATAAGAGTGTACATATTTGTTGGATTGAAGCAAATTGATATCATAACTCAGTCTTAAGAAGGTTTATTTCACAAAGGTCACAAGAATTGAATCAAAGAGCTGCTTCAAAACTTTCTTTTCTGCTCAATTACAAATCCAAACTTGGTTGAGACCTTAGCTAGAAAGGGCCATTTAAAGTCAGCTCAAGGTTTGATCTAACCCCCCAAGGAGTAACCCGCCTTTCAGGCTTCCCTCACTATACCCCCAGGCCTGGAAGGAAGATCAAGGAATAGACTGGCTCTCCTTTTAGTGTGGACTCTGCAGGTAGCCCTGTTGTTGATAATAGCTCAGAACAGGGAGCTGAGAGCTGAACTTGAACTGCGTGGATTTGAATCTTCCATGGACATATATGGAGCCTGAGTTTCCTCATCTGTGAAACCTCATGGATTTTTGTGAAGCATAAATGACTTGACATATGGAAAGCACATAGCAGGGTGCCTGGAACATTGTATTAATAATTACCCAGTAAATGATAGCTATTATTTCTATTATAATATTTTATAGCTAAATAGTACTTGGAGACTGCAGAGCATTTTCATATATTGTATTGTAGTAGATGGACAGGAAGTCCCTGGGAAACCCACATGGGTGGTCATTTTTTGTAGATAAAGAGATGACCTATCTCCAGGATCATTTTTGTAATTCTCAGTCTTAAATCTCATTTTTCTTCAGAAGAATCCGTAGGGCTATAGAAACAGAAGGTAGACAAGCTGATGGGTCAACAGGCTCTCCTCTGGCTAGCATGGGATTCCTCCGTATGCTCTATTCCCAGTGTCACTTCACTTATCCTTAGAATTTTCTCCAGCATCGAGGCTTCGCATGCATTTCTCCGGAAGCTGTTCTTTTAACATATTGCCATTAGGATTTTTTTTTTTTCTTGAGATAAAACCTGAATTTTCCTTTGCTTAATTTAATCCCTCTTCACATACACCTCGGACCTCTTTAAATAATTCTTTTCCCTCCTTGCCTTTTGCACCTTTCAGTTGCTTGTAGAGAGTTGTCATAGATCCCTTTGGGCTTAATCCTATCACTGTAATTCATGTTGGGCAAGCTGTACATTTTGTATTAGTCTATGGGCATATTCTGAGAATGCTCAGTTGCTGGAATAAAGGCAATTCTCCTGTGGTATTATCCAAACCTTATCATCAATAACAGCTACTGAACGTGAAACAAAGCAAGTGACTTCTTGAGAAAACAGGGAAAGTGACAAACGGAAAGGTATTATTTACCTCTTTATATTATTATTCATAACAATTATGGGAGTGCCTTTGATATAAATAATTAAATATATAGCTGTCTTTATTTAATCTGTAATCTATACATATAGAGGGGAATACCACACAGAGAGCTCCAAATAATACATAAACTGAAAGACATTTAATTTTTAAATGTGAAGGAGTATGTGTGTATGTGTCTATGTATTTAATGTTCTGAGAGTTTATCTAACATGTTGAAGAAAAAACTAAATTTAAGAGAAACTAGAAAGTTGACGGGCTGTACCCATCATAATGGGATGTGAATTTCTTTAAAGTCTCTCAGTTCTTCAGAAGCGTGGGCCAACCTTTCTGATTAAAAGAGAGCTAGAGAATTTTGAAATATACATTTGATCACCCACAAGCATCTCTGACATCTTGGAAAGTGTTTTCCAGGGAAGAGAAGGTTCCATAACTGATCTTGCTAGATCAGGATGTATCAGTTTCTAGGAAGCCTTCTCATTGACTTAAGGGACTCAGCGTCGTCATGGCAGGACAAAGAGAGAAGAAAATATCACCTGTGAATGAATTTCTGACTCTCCGGCAGTGGGCCCTTCCCTTTGAGACAGTCATGGAGTTTTAGAACTTCCCAGCCAGAAAACAGTATAGGAATATAGTCTCTCCTGATTTTACCAAGAATAGAAAACTAAGGTTTGAACCGTAAGTGATGTATTTAAATCATGAAGGTGGTTGCAGGCAGATGTGTTGTTGGAACCCTGACACCCTGCCCTAGTTGTGCAGTGGGCTCCTTACTGAAACTCAGTCCTAACTTGATACTCACATTTAGCTTAGAAGTCTGTCCTAAGTTGAGCTATGTGCTGAAATGGATATCAACGAAATATTCTTTTCTAAAATAGCCCTTCTTAAACATTATAAAGTCTGAGCTAAATGAAAGAACTGAGATTTACTTAATTATCATTTCTGTTTTCCTCAAGGCAACGGAAGTTCCTAAAACAATGAGTCCAATGTTTACCCTCCAGTTTCCCCCACCGATGACAGCCTGTAACCTCCCTCTCTAGCCTCGTTTTGTATTAGTCTTTTCTCATCACTGTGTCTTTTTTTATGCTTTTTAATACTGCACTCAGAAAGTTCCTTTAAATATATTTTATCCATATATATAATATATATATTATTAGTAGTAGTATATATATTCCCATTAGTATATATTTTATACTAGTATATATTATATATATTAGTAATATATATTAGTATTAGTATTATATATAATATATTAGTATATATTATATATAATATATATTAGTAATATATATTAGTATTAGTATTATATATAATATATTAGTATATATTATATATAATATATATTAGTAATATATATTAGTATTAGTATTATATATAATATATTAGTATATATTATATATAATATATATTAGTAATATATATTAGTATTAGTATTATATATAATATATTAGTATATATTATATATAATATATATTAGTAATATATATTAGTATTAGTATTATATATAATATATTAGTATATATTATATATATGTTAGTGTTAGTATTAGTATATTTGTATTAGTCTTTTCTCATCACTGTGTCTTTTCTTGTGCTTTTTAATACTTCACTCAAAAAGTTCCTTTAAATATATTATATATATATATATTATATATATATGGAAAGTATCTTTTCCATGGCCTCCTTCTGAAGTCAACCCAATTGCATGCTCAGTATTTCTGGACTGTTTGACCACCCATCTTTCTCTGAGACTCTATATCTTGTTCCACCATCAGGGAGCTCAGTTCTCTTCCTTCAGCTTCCTGCATATCTGTATGTCCCACCCAACACTGCTTTCCTTCCCACCTCTGCTCTTGCTGCTACTTTGGGTTGCCCTAATTTCTCACAAAGGAGGAGCGAGAGCTTTTTCTGCATCATCTGCCCTCTGGGATCCTCTTCCTGCAGTTTGCCCCCCTGGGGAGTCTCTGTTCAGCCTTGCAGTCTCAAGGGTAGATTCAGAAACTACTTCTGTCGGACGCCCCTCTGCTACGCTCCAATCTGAATGCAGCTGTGCACTCCAGCCTGCCGTAGTCTCTCCCGTCATGAATCTCCACTGGGCTCCTCTTAAAGCACATGTGTTTTTCGTTGCATCATACTTCCATATGTTTTTGAAGTCAGCTAAATTAAAAAAATTATCTATGGTAAAGTATATATAACATAAGATACTACTATCTAAACTCATTTTTAAGTGAACAGGTCAGTAGTGTGCTTTCACATTATTTTGCAGCCAATATCTAGGACTCTTCATCTTGCAAAAACTGAAGCTCAGTGGCCATTAAACAACAACTCCCCATTGCCCCCACCCTAGCCCTGGCAACCACCCTTCTCCTTTCTGTGGCCATGAACTTGATTGCTCTGGGTACCTTATATTCATCATAAATTCTGCTTAGAAGAGATACAGAGAACTTTGAAATATACATTTGATCATCTATAAGCATCTCTGACAACTTAGAAAGTGTTTTTAAGTAAAGTTATAAAATATTTGTCCTTTTGTGACCGGCTTATTTCACGTAGCATGATGTGAAATGTGTGTGTGTATATTTAGTCACTAAGTCGTGTCCAGCTCTTTGCAACCCTGTGGACTGTAGCCCAACAGGCACCTCTGGCCATGGGATTCTCCAGGCAAGAATACTGGTTTGCCATTTCCTTCTCCAGGGATCAGTTCTTTTACCGCTAAGCCACTGGGGGAGCCTGTATAATGTGAAATATTATCACATTATTGTAGTATATTGCAGGATTTTCTCCTTTTTAATGGGTGAATAGTATTCCATTGATATGAATGCCGTATTTTCTTTATCCACTCATTTGCTGATGGACATTAGGTTTCTTCCACCTCTTGGCTATTGTGAATAACACTGCAATGAACATGAGTATCCAAATATTTTTTTCCAGATCCTGCTTTCTTTTGAGTCTGTGCCCAGGAGGGGAATTGCTGGAACATAAGGTTACCTTTATTAAATTTTGAGCTCATTGTGTGTTGTGATCCTTGAGAATGAGGACAGAGTCACTATCATTTTTGTGTCTTCTGCGCATCTCACAGTGTCTTGTAGGTAACTGGCATGCAATAGGGGTTTGTTGAATGAGTCAATGAGTGAAGGAAGCAAATGTTTCCTAGTATTGCATATGAATGACATGTAGATTGAAATATTTACTTGGTTTGTATCAGAAGTCAAATGGCAGGGAAAGGGTATATATAAAAAAACATTTCTTTATCTTCAGAAATAAGAACCTATGAGCATTGTATATATTCTGAGGTAGTGCTTATATTGGTAGTTTTATGAAAGGGAGTTGTAGCTTTATACAAATTTGAAGAAAAATTGTTAAACTTTCCAACTCCCTTTTTGCTCTGTGTATAAAGAGCTGTAACCAATTAACTACTAAAAGTCACAGTTGTTTCTGAAATAGTGAAAGTAGCTGTTATGAAAATGATTGTAAAATGTAAAGTAATGACAAACAGGTGGATGCTCTGTGTAAGGACCAGATAACTGAGTGAAAGCAGCAATTATGTGTCCTGGATCACACTGGGGCCGGAAGCAAGAAAACAGACGCGGTGGCTGCATGTTATGAAAAAGGCAGCACTTTATATTTACTTTGCCCTTAAAAGTTTGAATGATGTGACTAACAGAAATAGACAATACCCACAGTTTGGAATACATTAAAGTGGCACATACGGTAAGACAAATTGCTATTTTATAGGCTTGCCACAATGTAGTAAATTTGTATTTCTGGCTTGATTCATAATAAATTTGCATAACATTTGCTGGGTTTTTTCATTGTTGGAGTTCATTCCTTTCAGCCTCTTTCTTGGGGGCGGCACCATCCATTATATAGGTCCAGGGGTCTATATATGAATAGAAAGGGTGGGGGTGGGGCAGAAATCTAAGGACAAAGGTCAGTACTCAAACTCTCCCCCTTCCCCCCACCGCCCCCACACAGAAGACAGCTGGTATCAATTAAGATTTAGAGAAAGTCCATTTTTAAAATGGGATACTGGTATGTAGAATGGACCCATTCCCATTTCTTATTTTGTTTCTTTCTTTGGTGTCTCTGTGCTCCAAGCTCAGATCCACTGCTTGAGGGTGTTGGAAAGTTGGGGGACTGGAACACCGTATTAATTCAGATTGGGCTTCTAGAATATACCTTGATCCAAATGTAAATTATCAGGGAGAAAAACCTATAAATTAGCCACAGCCACAAATCCATCAGCCTCTACCAAGAAGAAGTCTCATTGGTTTTATAAGAATTTGGGTATCGGTGCGAATTTGATTAAAAATCAGAACTGTGGACAGCTATCTGGGTGATAGCTGGTGGATATATTGCTATTTTATTACTAGGTAATGTTTTTCTACCTGATTGATCTCGTTTGGCCTTATCAACATAGGATTGAATCACATTAATTTAGACACTGTATGCGTTTTTTATCTTTAGGACAAAATGAGTATGTATCAGTACTGAATCATTTTTGTTGCATTTACATTGCTTTATTGATTTTGTTGCATGGTACAGACAGCCCTTTGAGTCTCACAATTACGCACCACTGTCCATGTCTGCTGGAGAAGGCAATGGCACCCCACTCCAGTACTCCTGCCTGCAAAATCCCATGGATGGAGGGGCCTGGTAGGCTGCAGTCCATGGGGTCGCCAAGAGTCGGACACGACTGAGTGACTTCAGTTTCACTTTTCACTTTCATGCTTTGGAGAAGGAAATGGCAACCCACTCCAGTGTTCTTGCCTGGAGAATCCCAGGGACGGGGGAGCCTGGTGGGCTGCCGTCTATGGGGTATCACAGAGTCAGACACGACTGAAGTGACTCAGCAGCAGCAGCAGTCCATGTCTGCCGGTGACCTAGACATAGAATCTAGAACCCAGAATGAAAAGTGACAGTTACTTTTATGGGACTTGAGAAAAAGAACCAAATCCCTCTGGGCTGAAAAACAGTGTGCTGCATAAGCTGATTTCTGATGCTGCTTCTCTGAGATAGTATCATACCGTATAAATAGATCTCTGTACCACCACATGGTCAAGCTCAAGAGTTTGACTCTTGGTTTGACTCATGGTTTAGCTCAAGAGTTAAAGCAAGGATTTGAGTTCAGATTATGAGTGAAAATTATCCGAAGAGAAGCGAAAGGTGCTTGAAAATAGCTCCCTTATACATCTGCTCTTGAACTCTTTGGAGGTACAATCCAAGCCATATATCATGCCCTGTGGCGCCCTCAATAGTGATTCCTGACTTGTAACTGTATTTCTCTAGAGGATCTGAGCAAATTACATCCTGCTCATTCCTTATTAACACATTGTTTCAGTATCTAAAATGCTGAATCTATTTAACTTTGACTTATGACAGCTCTGTTGTATTTTAGCAAATGTGATATTTTAGAAGCGCAAAATCTAAACAGAAACATGCCTTTCTCCCATGACATGTGGTGTCATTTCATTTTTCAGAAAGTTAAAAGCTCAAATACTATATATAGGCATTTTTGAGCATCCTAGCTTTTTTAAAGTTGATGAGGAAGAGTAAAGATACTCAATTTTGCTACATAGAAAGTAAAAGGAGTGTATCACAAAGGTTGTAAGTCTACTGCTTTTAAATCCTAGTTGTTTCCCCAGATTCTCCTGACATGATATCCTCCCTTCAAGATCAGTAATGTCTCAAGAATTTGGTAGTGTTAAGAAATGGAGAAAGAGTAGTAATTTATACTTTAGCTGTGAGAGGCCCCCTCAGAAAGAACCAGTGCCAGGGACCAGCATAGTAATGTGGAGAAATACAGCTTCTTGAAATTATTGGGTTTGAAAGGACAATTCTTTCCTGACTTTTTGTGTTCTCTTATTATCATAAGAGGTATATGGATTTGATTTATGAGCAGGTACTGCTGTAAATAATAAAATAATAAAATGGCATGTCAGCAAGGGATAAAGACTTACTTATAGAAGTTTAAGTGAAATTAAATAACTCCCAAGTCCACTTACAAAGGTGCCTGTTGTTCTCAGTTCAGGAATAGTTGAATGGCAATAAATACTGTGCTGTGAAAGTCGGTTTGTCTTATGGATCAGGTTTTTATAAATGCTTAAAATGGAACGAGCACGCCCCCTTTTCCCCAGCGCTGATGTTTGTTTACCCTTGCAATGTATTTTGAAAGCTCTGCTCTGCTGTTTAAGTTGGTAGGAAGAACAGGCACTTGCACAGCATTTAAAACTCAGATGTAAAGCATTTCCAGTGCATTATGGATGCGCTATGGGGTTTGAAGTTAACGTGAATGTCAGGCCAAAGTGGGGAGAACTTTATAAGATAGTGAAAAAGAAACTCCTATGCCATTTGCTATGAGATGAGAGTAAAGAAAAGAGAGCATAGAAAAGAAGCAAGTTTGTCTTCTTCAAATGTATCTGGGGAGCATACCTGAAAGACAGAAATGACTGGAAGGTGTATCACTGATTTTTCTAGCATGTGGTGCTTTGTGATCTAGGTTGCTGTGTTCAGGAAAAAAATACATTGATAAATAAGCTGCAGTGTAGTCCTCTGTATTTTTCCATGAAGTATTAGGCCTTTGTATAATACGTGCATAATTTTTATGAATCAGAACCTGAATCATAAATAAAATGTTAATTTGTAGACACATTTTAACTATGGAGCAGATGGAAAAATAGGAATGTGTTAGAAAACTAGGTATTTGCAGAAGCTAATGAAGTTAATTGGTCTCATTTGACTACCTTATTTTCCCAAACCCCCTAAAGACTGGGCTTTTTTATTTCTTTAATTAAAAATGAGTTTGGTATGTTAATATTATAACCTTTCATTTTTTCCTAGTTTTCTATATAAATGTCTTATTTATAGAACCACCCTTAGGAGTCCAGTATTAGCAAGAACATTAGTAAGCAGGGAGCAGTAAGACGGGTAGTCCTGATGCTATACAAAAGCTATTAGCCACGTACGTTGGGATAATATGTGCTTTTACACCTTATTATTACTTCCCTGTCCTGTTTTCTTTTGATTACATAGAGAAAGACCTATTTTCCTCTAGCCTGAAAATGGTACAAGCAAAACTACATAAAATAATGACTGTTGAGCAGAATTTAATTTTTAAATATCAGTACTTGAACATGTTTTGATTGGTTAAATTACATGGTAAACTCCCATGGAAATATCAACAGTGTGAAATCAGAGAAATCACAGCCCTGAGCTAATCAATACCATGTGTGTAGATAATTTTCCCCCAAATTATTCCTTGTATAAGGAAAAGTTAAAAAGCAAAATATTTAGCTGTTCACCAACGAGTGCTTTTTAATTAGAGCTTTATGTTTTGGCTGCCACTTTGTACCAGATAGTGAATATTCAATGTTCTGTTGCATGCTGCAAAGAATTCTGGGACATCGTTTCTCTAATGTCATCACTAACATATTGCGTTTGTATTGATTGCCTATGATTTCTGTATGCGGATGATTGAGTTTGCACAAACTACTTAGGGTTTCAAAGGATTTGGATAATGTTACACTATAGGATTGAAAAAAATCTCTGAATATTGTGTCACAGAGGGACAAAGACATAGTTTCAGTGCATTTATTAGGCCCTAGCTGTAGAAATAGGGACAATACAACATCTTTTTTAAGTTAAGAGATCTTGGAAAGGGTGACTCTAATAAATCCTGGGTTAAGAAGAGTGGTACGTGCTGCAGTTCTGAAGTTGTTTATTCATCTGGAATGTATTAGAATCTTGATTAATAAGAAGACATCTGAAGTTTTACATAAAAAGCAGATCGGGCATTTGGCAAATAGAAATGGAGAGGGAGAATGAAAAGCCAGTTCCATCGAATGCTATTGTTTCCTTTTGACCAGGCATTGCTCTTCCTAATAGTACAGAGTGAACCGACATTTTTTCCCTCTGTGAAACTGCAATATGGAATTAAAATCTGTAGCTTAGAGAACAGTTCTTTTGAAAGTCTTACATTTAAAATAATTTTATGTTTATCATCCTACCATTAAATTACCAATAAATGGTAATTTACTATTACCATTATATTTTTCAAAAAAACTCAGTTATTTGATTTATATGGCATCAAACATGAAATTTGAAAATTTAAAATTTAACATTTCATAGAGAATGTTTTAATATTTAATATATTTTTTAAACTTTTCACTTAAGACTTCTTTATTCTCATAGCCACTCTTAACCAAATGGAAATACAATGATCTCTGACTAAGACACCGTCAGTTTCAAGATGGCCAAACAATCGCTATTGGAATAGGGCATGGAAATTATGGTGTTTGAGGGAAATCAAAGTCTGTAATGCTTGTATAATTCACGCATCAACAGTATGGTTTCCTGAATGCCAGGGCATTTTACAAAAGGGAATGATAAGATCAGAGCTCAGTATTTAGGAGATAACACATTTGGCAGCTAGTTTCTGAAGGATCTGGCACCCACATAGACATTAATCTCTAAGGCCAATAGGTGAAAGATTGTTACAGTCTTTGCTGAGGGCAGAAATTCATGTATATAGCAATCATTCTTATGGGAGTGAAAGGAACAAATTTTAACAAGTTTTAAAATACCACAGTTTTAAAGAAGCAAGTCCCCAAACAAGGAAAAATAGTTTACTTCAGATTCATTCCACAGTAGAATTTGGCCAACAAATTTCCAATGATAATTTATGTATCTGGTATTGGATACTTGCTGAAAGCTGAGGGGTGACTATTTTTGGCTATCTAGTCACAGACAGCTAAATAATATACCATAGATTCTAAAAGTTTGCTTCTAGAAAAAACTTGCTTAGTAGGGAGAAGTATTAATGGAATGTATAACTAAAAGAGCATGGACAAATGGAAACTGATTGAAGGATGAAATTCCTTAACAGTCATCAGCAGAGTTAAATTTATATAGAGTTAGAATATAGTTTGTTTCAGGATGTAATCATGAGCCTTTACACCCTCTCCCAAGGCAAAATGTGATATTTCAGTCAGTTTTAGGCAGACTCTAATTCTTTTATTTCAGCAAAGACGGCAGATATCAAAAGCAAAGAAATATGATGTCATAAATATTTATTAGTATATGAGAGAGGGTGGTTAATACATGTTGCTGCTGCTGCTGCTAAGTCGCTTCAGTCGTGTCCGACTCTGTGCCACCCCATAGACGGCAGCCCACCAGGTTAGGATAATGCTATACTACAAGGGCTCGCAAACTTCTGCTGTAAAAGTCAAGATAGTCAATGTTTTAGGTTCTATAGTCCATTATGACTAAGGTTACAAGTAGTCACTATATTGAGCAACACATTCTCTTATATAAGTGAATGAACAAGTATTCCAATAAAACTTTATTTACAAAAACAAATGCATTTAGCTTGTAGGCCTAGTTTGCCAAACTCTCCTAAAGTATATTGATTAAGCATTTAGTAGGTTCTCAATAATTGTTAGGTGATTGTAATTTGGAGTTTAAAAAAGCACACACTTGCAACATTATCCATATAAGACACAGGAATATCTGTGGCCATATGCCAGGGCCCACAGGAACTTAGACTTTAGGTTCAAATTGTTGTTGCTGTTGACCTTGCATCAGTAGGACATAAATGTAAAGCTCATTTTTATAGAGATGAGTACTTTGTTCTAATCTAACCAGCTAGAGTCTGATTTTGACTTCCCTTTCGTACGTGTGTGTGTGTGTGTGTGTGTGTGTGCGCGCGCGCGCGCGCGCTCACAGTTTCAAGATGGGCAGCTTTCATTAGAAGAGCATTTGTGCCACTGGAACGAAGAACAGTTGCTTCTTAAACATGGGGTTCAAAACTATGACCTTATCATTCTTGCAAACAGTTGCACTAACTGGTCAGATAGTGAAAATAGCAAGATAAAAGACAGGGAATCAGGAGGAATGGACACCAGAGGGATTTCTCCCTCGGTACTCATGTATGAGCAGTCACTGAATCTTTTGGATCTCTTTTTCTAAACAAGTAAATGCATCCCGCTCTACTCTATCACCACCACTACTGTTTTTGAACTGCAGTGCCAGAGAAGGCTCTGAGAGTCCCTTGGACAACAAGGAGATCAAACCAGTCAATCCTAAAGGTAATCAACCCTGAATATTCATTGGAAGAACTAGTGCTGAAGCTGAAGCTCCAATATTTTGAACACCTGATGCGAAGAAATGACCCATTGGAAAAGACCTTGATGCTGGGAAAGATTGAAGGCAAGAAGAGAAAGGGATGACAGACGATGAGATGGTTGGAAGTTATCACTAACTCAATGGACATGAATTTGAGCAAGCTCCAGGAGATGGTGAAGGACAGGGAACCCTGGTGTGCTGCAGTCCATGGGGGTCATAAAGAATCGAACATGACCGAGTGACTGAACAACAACTGAACAGAGATCATAGAATTCTTTTTTAAAGTCCATGATGTAAACATAACTAAATGAATCTTGGCAAATAAGTAGGGGAGAAGGAATAACTCTGTGTACAGAGTAAGTCTAATTAGTAAATGGAGGAATGATAGAAATACAAAGTCACCATTAGGCAAACA
This sequence comes from Bison bison bison, assembly GCF_000754665.1. NCBI lineage: Eukaryota > Metazoa > Chordata > Mammalia > Artiodactyla > Bovidae > Bison > Bison bison. The sequence continues at coordinate 4,672,537 of NW_011495057.1, read as the reverse complement.
CCACAGAAATAAGTGTTGAAGACAAGATCCACAGATGGATGCTAAAATTAGTGGGTAAGAGT
>NW_011495057.1:4663732-4672375 GCF_000754665.1 Bison bison bison | reverse complement strand
GGATGCTAAAATATGTGACTGAGTAACTAACACAGTTCCAAGGCCTACTGGTTACTGGTGACCAAGAGTGGGTAGAGAAAGCATTTTGTATCCCTTTATATCTCAGTGCCTAGCAAAATGTCCTTTTGATATCCATTTCATTTGATGGTGAAAATGTGAATGAGTAGACTTGAATGAGTTAAAAGAACAATTGAGACTGTTTTGCTTCAACTAAACCACCTGTCCTACTTCTCCCATCTGCAGAGCAAATGTAGAAGCTTAGGTCAATAAAAAGCATATTAACTCAAAGGTAAATCCCCAAGGAACTTTGCACTATAAAAAAGTATTCATGGAACTTCCGTGGTGGCTCAGTGGTAGACTCCACTTGCCAGCGCAGGAGACATTGGTTCAATACCTGATCCCGGAAGATCCCACAGAGCAACTAGCCCATGTACCACAGCTGTTGAGCCTATGCTCTAGATGCCAGGACCCGCAATTACTGAGCCCACATGCCACAACTATCGAAGCCTGTACTCCCTAGAGCCGCAACTAGAGAAGTTACCACGGTGAGATGCCCAGGTACCACAGCTAAAGAGTAGCCCCTGATGGCCAATGTCTGCAACTAGAGTAAAGCCTGCACAGCAATGAGGACCCAGCAAAGAAAGAAAGAATTGAAATTATATACAAAAGAGTATTCACTAATGACCCACAATAAAATTAATGCAATTTTTTTAAAAAAATCTCTTTTCAGAAGAGACATGCTAAGAATAAACAACTTTACATCCTTGATATAATGAGATGAGTGAAGATTGGCTACAGCCACGGCCACTCGTCTGCCTTCTGCAGTGTTCAGAATCACCGAAAGTATATTTTATAAGTTGTTCACAATGGAATTACACACCTGTTTTCCAGTAGAACATGCAGTAAATGAGGATTAGGTTTTTCGGTTTGGTTCAGTTGCTCAGTCATGTCTGACTCTTCCTGACCCCATGGACTGCAGCACACCAGGCTTCCCTGTCCATCACCAACTTCCAGAAGTTGCTCAAACTCGTGTCCATCGAGTCGGTGATGCCATGCAACCATTTCATCCTCTGTCATCCCCTTGTCCTCTGGCCTTCAATCTTTCCCGGTATCAGGGTCTTTTCCAATGAGTCAGTTCTTTGAATCAAGTGGACAAAATATTGGAGCTTCAGCTTCAGCATCAGTCTTTCCAATGAATATTCAGGACTGATTTCCTTTAGGATTGACTGGTTTGATCTCCTTGCAGTCCAAGGAACCCTGAAGAGTCTTCTCCAACACCACAGTTCAAAAGCATCAATTCTTTGGCCTCGTTTTTCGGTTAGTTCATTTTTTTACCATACGACGTTTACAGTAAAGAATCGCACATACTGCTATGTACTTGTGGATATTACAAAGGTCCCCAAAACACAGTGAAGGGACAGAAATCCAGCAGTGCTTACACCAACCAGTGGAAGAGACACATTTTGTAGTTCTTCTCTAAGGAGGGTGCCTTTTGGAATTTATCATCTTGGGGGAATTGCCTTTTGCAATTCTCTTAAAAGTGTCTTGGGCTTCCCAGGTGGCACCAGTGGCAAAGAATCCACTTGCCAATGCAGGAGACATAGAGACGATGGTTTTGATCCCTGGTTCAGGACGATTGCCTGGAGGAGAAAATGGCAACCCACTCCAGTATTCTTGCCTGGAGAATTCCATGGACAGAGAAGCCTGGTGGGCTGCGATCCATGGGGTCGTAAGAGTCAGACGCAACTGAGTGACTGACCCCAGCTAAAGATGTCTCTGGTTTGTGCTAGAGGCTGTTTATAACCAAATAGAGAAGCAAACAATAAGCTGTAAGCATCGTTTAGATGGGAATTTGGATTCTGAGTCTTCAATGATGAAGTCAGACTCGTGTTTCTCCAGGACTCACTGCAGAAGCAGGGACCCCGATCCATCTCCCTGTGTTTCATGAGCTTTAGGGGTAGAGCATCCCCTAGGTCTTCTGGAACAGGAGGGCACGAGAGGCCGGGGACTCTGGTGAAGGCCAGGAGTTTGAGTTCCAGTGGCTTCTTTTCCAAAGGGTGGCTGAGCAGAAGCTGTGAAGGTCAGAGTCTCTATGAGGGCTTCACCTTCTGGAAATGACCAACTTGGCATGGAAGGAGTAGCCATGGGCGCACAGGAAGTAGGGCAGATAGAAGAGTGTGTGTGTGTGTGTGTGTGTGTGTGTGTGTGCGCACTTATGTGTTTGAACTTCTCTGGGGAACTTGAGGGGCTTCCCTGGTAGCTCAGCTGGTGAAGAATCTGCCTGCAATCCAAGAGACCCTGGTTCAATTTCTGGGTCAGAAGATCCCCTGGAGAAGGGAACAGCTACTCACTCCAGTATTCTTGGGCTTCCCTGGTGTCTCAGCTGATAAAGAATCTGCCTGCAATGAGGGAGACCTGGATTCAATCTGTGTTGGGAAGATCCCCCATGGAAAGGAACAACTACCCACTCCAGTATTCTAGTGGAAAGACTTCTGCACTGATAGGGCGAGTGCGATGCTGGAGTGCCTAGTGGGGGTTGCTGCTGCTGCTAAGTTGCTTCAGTCGTGTCCGACTCTGTGCGGCCCCATAGGTGGCAGCCCATCAGGCTCCTCTGTCCCTGGGATTCTCCAGGCAAGAATACTGGTGTGGGTTGCCATTTCCTTCTCCAATGCATGCATGCATGCTAAGTTGCTTCAGTCGTGTCCGACTCTGTGCAACCCTATGGACGGCAGCCCACCAGGCTCCCCTGCCCACAGGATTCTCCAGGCAAGAATACTGGAGTGGGTTGCCATTTCCTTCTCCACCAGTGGGTGTTGCTGGAGGGCAAATGGGTGGAATTCCCTCTGTTCACTGCTGTTGGGAGGAAAGGAGACTTATGTCATAGTGGACTCTGGTGAGGACTCCCACCAAATAAAGGAGCCTGACAAGACGTGGTTCACTCACTGACAACATTTATAGGTTCAGCATTTCAAAGTCAAGGCATTTCTGTAGATGAACAATAGATTCTTACCATTCTAGGCTTGAGTGTTGAAATGTTACGTGTCAATATGTTTTGTTTTCATTTATTCTGTCTTAGTTCTTTGGTATCAAGAAGTCCAAAAAGGACAGATACACCCTCAATTTCACATTATGATAAAGTTTTCCAAACTTAAGAAGACCAAGTCACATTAATTAGAAGCCATTTCAATACTTTTTTAAAAAATTGGAAAATAAGACACTTAGAGCTCACTTGGAGGTGGGCTATAGTAACAGTATTAATCAGTTGCATAATCCACATTAATCAGTCCTGCCTCAAAGTTAAATTATTAATCAGCTTGATGAGCTAAACAATTGTATGAAGAAATGAGTTTGTCTTAGAATTGAAAAAGTGGTAATGGAAAAGTTAAAAAAGAGAGAGCAAGCAAAGGAAAGATATTCCTGTGTTTACTTCATTTATTTCAACACCAGATCTTCTGCTTATATAGAGTGACTGAGTTCTTTTCCCCATGGATTGATGTTTTTATTTTCCTTTATTTTTTTAAAATTAATTTTTATTGGAGTATAGCTGCTTTACAGTGTGTTACTTTCTATAGCAAAGTGAATCAGCCATATATATATGGAAAATCGCAGGCAGTGCTAGTGGTGAAGAATCTGCCTATCAATGCACAAGATGTAAGAGACTCAGGTTCAATTCCTGGATCATGAAGATCCCCTGGAGACAGAAATGACAACCTACTCCGGTATTCTTGTGTGGGAAATCCCACGGACAAGAGGAGCCTGGTGGGCTATAGTCCATAGGTCGCAAAAGAGTCAGACACAACTGAGCAACTGAATACACAACACACACACATATATACATCCTGTGTATTTCCTTCCTTTTCGGGTCACTACAGTGCATTAAGTAGAGTTACCTGTGCTAAACAGTATTTTCTCATTAGTTATCTATTTTATGTATAGGATCAATAGTGTATTTGTATAGAATGACTGAGTTTTGATGTGTCTATCTGAACAAATAATTACTCCTTTTGATTGTGTCCTCTTATCTCCATCTAGAGAGAAAGTGGTGTGTAACTGTGTCAATGCAGAAGGCGTTTCCTGGAATTTTCTCCTTTGCTTTGTCCTTGGAGGAGGGAGGGAAGAGGTTGGGCAAGGTTAATATCCCCTGGAGACTAGTGAATAGCATCTAGGCTGAGGCTGCGTGTGACATTAAGTAGGCTTAAGCTGAGGCAAGGCTGTCATTTCATTGGGCTATTTCAGCCAAGCAGGAGGCCAGCAGGAAGAAATTCAGACTAGTCATTGGCCACTGTGAAGCTCAAAAGATGGTTGGGTTGATGGAAATGGTCAGGTTTTTATTGATGATGTGGAAACTCAACCATATAAGAAAACTGAGGCTATCCCATCATGACGAAGCATTCCCAAATCTACACGGAATCTCCCTATAATCAATGGAAACTACTGGAAAAGGTGGATTTGGGAGTTGAAGGTGGAAGTTGGGAGTGTTACCAAAGAAATATTTTCTGCAATTCTCTTATATCAAGTAATGATTATTTCAACAGTGGATTTAGGATCCTTTTGTTGAAGAAAGTAAAAATCTCCTGAGAGCATATTGTAAGACAGTAGTATAGAATATTGGAAGTAGAACCCCAGCAGATTGGGTCACCTTATACTTGAAGCCTAATTAGAGGTCTTCTTGACTCTTAGGGGCTGGGGCCCTGATAACTTTTTATGCTTTTTAGTATGTCCCCTCCCATCTTCTCCATTTAGACATATTATTTGCATCCAGAGAATAGAGAATCTCTAACCACTGCCTCGGGTCAAGCTGGGGCTTCCCTGGTAGCTCAGCTAGTAAAGAATCCGCCTACAATACAGGAGACCCCAGTTCAGTTCCTGGGTGGGGAAGATCCCCTGGACAAGTGTTAAACTACCCACTCCAGTACTTTTGGGCTTCCCTCATGTCTCAGGTCGTAAAGAATCCACCTGCAATGCGGGAGACCTAGGTTTGATCCTTGTGTTGGGGAGATCCCCTGGAGGAGGACATGGCAACCCACTCCAGTATTCTTTGCCTGGAGAATCTCCATGGACAGACAGAGGAGCCTGGCAGGCGATAGTCCATGGGGTTGCAAAGAGTCAGACACGACTGAGCAACTCAGCACAGCACAGGGCCAAACCTATAATTAAACGATAAGAAAAAACAAGCATAACGAAAATCGTTTGTAAAGTAGGTTTCATTCCAGTCCTAGCGTTCATTGCTGCAAACTAAATCTGAGGCATCCCCATCACTGAATCCACCTCAGTAAGAAAGAAAATTATGAATTAAATTTATTTTGCAAGGAAAAGCCCTAAAGAATATATTTGTAGATAGAACCAAATGGAAAATAGGATGGGGCACATATACTAGCTGTGGAGGTGCGGGTGTAGTATTTTAGGTTGGGGCCGGGATTGTGGTGTCAACAACAAAATATTTGAACCTTCGGTTACTTTTCTCAAAGGTCGAACATTGTTAGGATACAATTTTCGGTTTATCCTAAAATTTCTTCAGTGTGGCTTGGCAGATGTGAAAGTTTGAGAACCTTGGAAAAACCGTGTCGAAAGGACCTGCTTTGGAGAGATCACTGGGGTGTGGATTCGGTTGATGACACAGACTATTGAGTCCTTACAGAGAATTGTTTGTCTTCCGTTTTTAGATGGCTTTAATTCCTCCAAATTGCTCCTTGAATAATAGGAAAAAGGCAATTTGAATTTCAGTGACAGATTGGACATAACAGGTTGCAACTATTAGGTCTAATTTTACCATACTGAGAAATAAAATTGCCTAAACATAAACATCGATCACTGATGCAGTAAATTAATTTGTACAGAAAAAGTAGTTTAACTGCAGTGCACATTAAACATAGAAAATTTTCAAAATTACTGCTCTCTGAATTAATTTGTACACTTGTTTACTTGTTAAAAGCACGCATAAATTCTTTTTTTTTCTAAGGCAGTGCAGGTTTTAACTGAGTAAGAAAGAAATATAAAAAGTGGCAAGGAAATACAGAGAAATGGAAATCACACAAAATGACGTGAATACTTGAAAACATTTTTTCTGCCTTTTATTTTTGTGTTTAGATGCTGTCTAGAATGTGCTTCATTTATCCGTAAGATCACTAAAGATGTGCTCATTCCCCTCAACCCATTGTAACAAGATAAATGTGATGTTTTCATAGCCTTGACTTATGTTTGTGAGAATCCTAGACCTGGAATAATTAGACGAGTTTTATGGTTTGGTTCCTCCTTCAGTTTACATTCAAAGATGTCCTAGGGCTTGGAGCTGTTAGCTTTGCCTTGACAGCAATATGACTCAGGAATTCCTTTGTATTTAGCACTTAAAAAAAATCAGGGAACATGTTTTCATTGTTACCTGTAATTCTATTATGAGGGCTGCAAGGCGAAGTTTGGATGGTATCTTTGTAGATTGTTCCAGCCTCCGTGGAACTGGAGCTGGCAATGCGCTGCTGTTTGATACCATCTCCTGCCTACAGTTTTCAAGGACAGTGGTTCGATTCAAATACAATTCTGATAAGTGGCAGGTTCTCGTGTCTTTAATGCCTTGACAAGGGCATCACTCTCAGGAGAGGGAGGTGAAACCGTTTGGACGAGGAGTCTGTCTCCGCTCCTTTGTGCTGACACACTAAGATAATGGACAATTAAGAGAGCCTTCACTGCAGGTGAAAGGATGGGGTTATCACTAATATAAAGGAGCCCGTGGGGTGCTGGGGGATGAAGGAGAAGAGGGATGGGAAATTTTTAAAGGAATATAAAACACACAGATGAGGTGCCTAATAACTGTTCACATATTGCTCTTTCACCGGGAATAATGGTGAGTGATTGGAGTGTTCACTTGTGCTTGCTGTAACTTAAAAAATCTGGTTCATTGCATTTGACACAAAGTATGCAGAAACTTAGCCCTGTGCTGGCCTGCCTCTCCTGGTGGAGGGGAGCCCAGACAATGAAGGGGTTTGTTTGTGTGGAGTCTGGCTCTTAGACTGCCTTCCATGGGGCTTTGCAAAATGACTCGTGATAGTCTAGAGGCAGTGGTTGTCAACCTTGACTGCATCCCCCAGGGGCCCCGACCCTAAGAGGGTCTGATTTAATTGGTCTGGGCATGGACCCAGTATTTTAAAAGCTCCTCGATGATTCCAAGGTGTACCCAAGTTGTAGGCTATTGCTACAGGGTTTGTAACAGAAGGATCAAGTCCCTCCATACTTGGGTTCCCTAGCAGACTGTCTGATTTTGTAAGAGATTTGAATAATGTGTGTGCTGTTATTAGAGAAGCTGTGTACTGATATATTTCTACCAACCATCTAAGGCAATGGCACCCCACTACAGTACTTTTGCCTGGAAAATCCCATGGATGGAGGAGCCTGGTAGGTTGCAGTCCATGGGGTCCCTAAGGGTCAGACACGACTGAGCGACTTCACTTTCACTTTTCACTTTCATGCATTGGAGAAGGAAATGGCAACCCACTCCAGTGTTCTTGCCTGGAGAATCCCAGGGACGGGGAAGCCTGGTGGGCCGCCGTCTATGGGGTCGCACAGAGTCGGACACGACTGAAGTGACTTAGCAGCAGCAGCAGCAGCAGTGTTTATATGGGCCCCCTACTGAGCGCTCAGGTGCCTCAGGAGAGAAGTCCCTCCTCTCTCAAATGCTGTTTCTCACTTGCCCTCACTGTCTTTTAGTTTCTGTTTTTTCTTTTTTTTTCTAGTAGATTATTGGAGCTTCCTGGCTTCCCAGGTAGCACTAATGGTAGAGAACCTACCTGCCAACGCAGGAAACAAGAGACATGGGTTCCATCCCTGGGAAGATGCCCTGCAGGAGGAAATGGCAACCCACTCCAGTATTCTTGTCTGGAGAATCCCATGGACAGAGGAGCCTGGTGGCTACAGTCCATGGGGTCACAAAGAGTGGGACACGACTGAAGGGAGTTAGCATGCATTGGTGCTTCCTCTTCCTGAGATAGCATGGATAAATGATCCTAGGCAGAGAGTGAGTAGCCTGGTGAAGGCAGACTTGCAGCTACCTTATTCAGGGTCATTGTGCAATTTAGTACCGGCAACTTTGTACCTGCTCTTCTTAATCTGATGGGGTAGCTGCTCTGTGTGCATGTAAATTACAGGGGAAAGCTCCTGGTACCATTCAGAACTCGAAAAAGTGAGACAGCCCTGAGTATTTCCAAACCGAGTGGAGAAGAGGTTAACTGATTTTCTTTTGACTTAAACTTTCATTTGTCTGGAAGAGGCCCAAACGACAATAGAGCACACTGCTTCTGATAAGTATGGGTTCTCCTCAGCCTGAAGAGATGTGTGTGATAAGATAAGATGGCTTAAAAAAAAAAAAGAGAGAGAGAGCTTGAGGGAAAGGAATAGGAGGGGAGGGAGAGAGAAGTATGTTAACTGCTCTGCCTGCAAAATACCCCCTGGTAGTCAGAGATAAGACACCTTGAGCTACTCAGAAGACCTTAAACAGGATGTAAATGAAGCCAATAAAAATCATTTGAGATCAAGCTACTTTTCTACTGCCCTCCTGTTTCTAGCTTTGACAGCAGAAGGCTTAATTTACTGTATGACATTCCACACTTACGTGCAGAACCCAGGAAGTTGCCTGAGACTGATAGGAGCCAGTGC
>NW_011495057.1:4646829-4663632 GCF_000754665.1 Bison bison bison | reverse complement strand
CCAGTGCAAAAAAAAAAAAAGATATCTATGGTTTCTCAAGAGGGCCAGACTTAAGGCATGCAATCAGCAGCTCTAGTGATGCCTTCCTGAGTGCAAAAAGAGAGTGTTGCTGATCATCGCAAGGCCCTGCCTCCTTCCTTTCTCCCTCCTTCACTTACTCATTTGCCTTGTCTTCCGTTTTATGACAACCTTCATTCTTTGAAATGGTTCATGGGATGAGCAGCATTTCATAGCCTATTGATATTTCTCATCAAGCTAATGCAGCTTGAAAGTAATTATCCACCAAACTTTAGGAGGTAAATTTTTCCGTGTTCACATTTGAAACGAGCTGTTTACTCACAAGTCTGTAGCCGAATCAGGTAACATCCAGCCTCTATGTGCTTGGAACTTTATAACTTTTCAGAATGGTTACTGTCTGTTTCTAGAAATTTACAGGCTGCTGCCAACAACACTTCTACAGACAGGAAGTAATTTCTGGGAGCTAGTTGAATGTGTACATTGGAAAGACTGGAAACTTGGAGTCCTATCCATAGTAGGAGCGGGCAGTGTTAAGAGTTTGGAAAGCAAAGAATAATGATGTCCTTTTCTTTCTGAAAAAGTTGCCTCTTGGAAGAGATGGGATTTAATTTGGTCTTTGGGTGAGGGAGAGAAAGATTTCCATCACCCCTGCTCTAGTTTGGAGTGGCCAATGTGGAAAAGACATGGCCAGGCCTAGGGAACTTGAAGCAGAGGATTTAAATGATTCAGAGGGCGTAGAAGACGATAGTGGTTTTCAAATTCAGAAATACAGGGGAAGCACCCTAAAAGCTTCCTAAAACTGAGGATTTCAGAGCCTATCCCCTAGAAGTTCACTGTCAGTAGACCTGGGGAGGGGTGTGTGGAGGAGTCTGTAACTGCTGTTCAGCTGGCTGGGGTGCAGGTTGGTGGATTATGCTAAGGAACGCCGCTCTTGGTCAGCTGGTTGGGCAGAGGGTCAGCCCTCGGTTTCCTTGTGTGGAGTCATGGTAGCTGCAGTGATGACAGAGGAAAGGGAATGTGCCGGAAGGTGAGGAGGCCCCTTCATTGTATCCCTCACTGGGTGAGTGGTAGAAAATGTGGCTCCAGAGGCAAGAGCGTGAGAAAGATGAAGCTGACCACAGCGCTAATCTGATGGAACCTTTTCTTCTGCTTTTATTTGCCAATACCTGACCCAACGGAACTGCTCCCCCCAGAGGAGAGGATGGAAAGAAGAGAGGAAGGGAGGGCATGTGCCTGCATGCTAAGTTGCTTCAGTTATATCCGGCTCTTTGCAACCCCATGGACCGTAGCCTGACAGGCTCCTCTTCACATGAGATTCTCCAGGCAAAAATACTGGAGTGGTTTGCCATGACCTCCTCCAGGGGATCTTCCCAACCCAGGGATCAAACACACATCTCTTATGTCTTCTGCATTGGCAGGTGGGTTCTTTACTACTAGTGTCACCTGGGAAGCCCTAGGGAAGGAGAGAAGCATTATCAAAAAAAAACAAAACAAAACTGGAGGTGTGTGTTTGTGTGTGTGTGTGTGTGTGATTTTTATAGGTAGTAGCTGGAAGTAAAGTTAAGAAATAGGCTCTCCTGACTTGTCAACTGCAGGTTACAGGTTCAAAGAATTGATTGTCAGGTTTTTGTTTTTTTCCATACAATTAAAGGCTTCCTTGGTGGCTCAGAGGGTAAAGAATCTGCCTGCAATCCAGAGACACAGGTTCAATCCCTGGGTCGGGAAGATTCCCCTGGCTAAGGGAATGGCTAGCCATTCCAGTATTCTTGCCTGGAAAATTCCATGGACAGAAGAGCCTGGTTGGCTGCAGTCCATAGAGTCACAAAGAGTCAGATACAACTGAGAGCCTAACATTTTATACAATTAAATGATGCTTGCTTCTTGGAAAGAAAGCTATGACAAGCCTAGACAGCATGTTAAAATGCAGAGACATCACTTTACCAACAAGAATCTGTATAGTCAAAGCTATGGTTTTCCCAGTGGTCATGTACGGATGTGAAAGTTGGACCATAAAGAAGCCTGAGTACCAAAAAACTGATGCTTTTGAACTGTGGTGCTGGAGAAGACTCTTGAGAGTCCCTTGGACAGTAAGGAGATCAGACTGTTGTAGGAAGGCGGACCCCTTCCAGGGCTCTTGTCTAACGCTCGGAAATGAATTGTCCAAGGAGACGCATGTGCTGCAAAGCAAGAGACTTTATTGGGAAAGGGCACCCGGGTGGAGAGCAGTAGGGTAAGGGAACCCAGGAGAACTGCTCTGCCGCCTGGCTTGCAATGTGGGGTTTTATGGTGATGGGATTAGTTTCCGGGTGCTCTTTGACCAATCATTCTAATTCAGAGTCTTTCACGCATTGCTCAGCCAAGATGGATGCTAGCGAGAGGGATTCTGGGAAGTGGACGGACACGTGGTGTCTCCTTTAGACCTTTCCCGAACTCTTCCAGTTGGTGGTGGCTTATTAGTTCTGTATTCCTTATCAGGATCTCCTGTCATAAAACAACTCATGCAAATGGTTACTATGGTGCCTGGCCAGGGTGGGCAGTTTCAAGCAGTGTGCTTCCCCTAACAAAACCACTCCATCCTAAAGGAAATCAACCCTGAATATTCATTGGAGGACTGATGCTGAAGCTGAAACTCCAATACTGGCCACCTGATGGGAAGAGCCAACTCATTGGAAGAGACCTGGTGCTCGTAAAGGTTGATGGCAAAAGGAGAAGAGGGGTGGGGCAGAGGATGAGATGGTGAGATAGTATCTGCGACTCATTGGATATGACATTGAGCCAACTCTAGGGGATAGTGGAGGACAGAGGAGCCAGGCTTGCTGCACTCCATGAGATCACAGAGAGTTGGACACGACTTAGCTACTGGACAACAACAATAATATATGTGTGTAGACTTATGCCAATTAGCATAAACTGGTTTTATAAAAGAAAAAAAAAACACAATGGAATCTTTAACAACAAAGAGAGAACACTGTGAAACACTATTTTAAGTTCATTCATTTACCCATAAAAACTGGATGACTAGGTGGCATATGAGGCAGTTGTTGTTTTAGGGGGAGGTGGGGAAGGATGGACTGGGAGAATTACCTGACACTTCGATCAAGCTGCTTGCCTGAACAGGAGGGAATAGGGCTTGGGTTTTAACAACCCCATGAGCTGCTATTGTTAGTGCAAATTGTAACCTGTTACTCATTCTTGCTGATCTGTGTTTTCATCTGTAAAATTAGTGTTTTTTTTCCTCTAAAGGCTAAGACTTCTCACAGGTCTTAAATCTAACACTTCATATATATGAGAAGTTAAGAATGACAGCCTTGACTTCCTCTTCTCTATGTAGGCTTCAGTCAAATTCATTTATTTTCTTTCCTTTGATCCCTCAAGTCAGACCCAGAGGTATGCATAACCCATGCCAAACCACATCAGGTCATCTTGAGAGAAAAGAGTGGAGCTCAGATGTGGGAGGAGGCTTTGTAAAGGTTCAGAAACCAGCACTTTCTTGCAGACACCTTTGAGTCAGTCAAGATCCCAGAATTGCGCCAGTTGGTTTTATGTCTTTGGGTATTAGAAACATGCTTCTACAAGGGTCATACCCATAGGTTTTGAACATATACAGATGTATGCTATCCATATTCCTCTTTTCAAAAACAAATTTTAAAACTCCAAAACAAAAGCAGAGAAACACTGCTATTGATTTCTCGATGAAAATTATTCAGAATTGGTGCATTTCACATGTGAACTAAGCAGTTACATATTATCTGAGTAGAGTTTCTTTATTTACTGACTCATATTTGGTTTTCAGTGGAATTTTGTATATTCTGTCCTGTACGTTGAAGAAACTTCATCTTAGTTACATATATAAACAAGCCTATATATATATATATTATACATATCTATATACACACATATATTTTAATACAATTATATATATACCTATGTGTTAAATATATAATTGAGCATACAGTACATATAATTTAATAAAAGTAATATATGTAATATATAAACTTCATCTTAGTTACATGTATAAATAAGGCAATATTACATACATCTATATACACACATATATTTTAATACAGTTCAGTTCAGTCGTTCAGTCATGTCCAACTCTTTGCGACCTCATGGACTGCAGCATGCCAGGCTTCCCTGTCCATCACCAACTCCCGGAACTTACTCAAACTCATGTCCATTGAGTCGGTGATGCCATCCAACCATTTCATCTTCTGTCATCCCCTTCTCCTCCTGCATTCAACCTTTCCCACATCAGGGTCTTTGCAAATGAGTCAGCTCTTTGCATCAGGTGGACAAAGTACTGGAGTTTCAGCTTCAACATCAGTCCGTCCAGTGAACACCCAAGACTGATCTCCTTCAGAATGGACTGGTTGGATCTCCTTGCAGTCCAAGGGACTCTCAAGAGTCTTTTCCAACACCACAGTTCAAAAGCATCAATTCTTCGGCACTAGCTTCCTTTATAGTCCAACTCTCACATCCATACATGACCACAGGAAAAACCATAGCCTTAACTAGAAGGACCTTTGTTGACAAAGTAACGTCTCTGCTTTTTAATATGCTGTCTAGGTTGGTCATAACTTTCCTTCCAAGGAGTAAGCATCTTTTAATTTCATGGCTGCAATCACCATCTGCAGTGATTTTGGAGCCCAAAAAAATAAAGTCTGGCACTGCTTCCACTGTGTCCCCATCTATTTCCCATGAAGTGATGGGACCAGATGCTATGATCTTCGTTTTCTGAATGTTGAGCTTTAAGCCAACTTTTTTACTCTCCTCTTTCACTTTCATCAAGAGGCTCTTTAGTTCCTCTTCACTTTCTGCCATAAGGGTGGTGTCATCTGCATATCTGAGGTTATTGATATTTCTCCCGGCAATCTTGATTCCAGCTTGTGCTTCATCATGCATATTCATGCATATACATAAGTATATGCATATGTGTTAAATGTATGATTGAGTATACAACATATATAATTTAATAAAAATAATATATGTGATATATATTAGGTAAAAAAAATTGCATCATAGAGACTTCCCCTAATGAAGTATACTTCATTAAGGCATGATTGTACATATACACATATTAAGTGGCAAATTATATGATTAACACTTTGTAATGAGAAATAGAAAAGATATTTTTAAAATGTATGCCATGATTGAGCAGTAAGCATTAAATCTGTTCTGAACGTTCAGTCCTGCATAAAAACATACATGCGTGCCTTCCCTGTGCTATACTTTTGACTAGTTTGGTTCCTATAAATACATTACCAGGACTGTTAACAAGAAACAAATGACAGAATGAGCCAGTTTGAATTTCATTTTTAGATTCATTCTAGGGAAGAATAAACTGAACCTAAAGGGAGGCATATAAAACAAAGGGAGAATGAGGTACCTGGAGAATCCATCAAATTGATAATCAGCATTTTTTCAGGATTGCCTCTTTCAAATATTGCCTAATTAGGTAAATGGAAAAAAAAAACTATACAAATAAGGTCATTGATATTAATGATCTGTGTAGAGATATTTTGTTATGCCATATTTAGAGTTATTTTAAGAACATACTTTTATCCTTTGCTGTTTGTAAACATTATTCCATTTAAAATAAACGACTCCTTGTATCACTGGGGTTACTTCGGATCCAACATCACATTTCAATTTTAGTTTTACTATGTAAGTGTTAATGTGAAAGTTAATGATGATTCTTTTCAAACATCATAGACATTCTATCCTGTGAGGATGTATTGGCGATTTGTTCTGTAGATCTCAACATACGCATAGAATCTCAAGATAGTCCAGCATCCACCAATTTTTAAATACCACTAATAGTATATAAGGTCTTTCCTGGTGGCTCAGAGGGTAAAGAATCTGCCTACAATGCAGGAGACCTGGGTTCCATCCCCGGGTCAGGAAGATCCCCTGGAGAAGGGAATGGCAAACCCCTCCAGGATTCTTGCCTGGAGAAGCCCATGGAGAGAGGAGTCTGGCGGGCTACAGTCCATGGGGTCTCAGAGTCAGATACGACTGAGCAACTAACATAGCATATAACTTCCCCACAAAGTGCATGGACACTGACTGGGTAGGAGGCTACACACACTAGTCTGAGTTGCAGCTGCAAGGTGTTTCGCTAGGTGCATTCACGAGCTGAGTGTGAGGCTTAACCTCTGTACCTTAAAATAAAAAGAAAATAATAATTTTGCCTTAGATCTTAATTCCTATCATGTTTAGACACAGGAACCTCAAAATCAAGAATACTGATGACCACTGTATTATAATACCAAATGGATAATTCTGGTAGTATTTCCTCCCTAAACTTTGTAACAGCTTTTTCTATATTAGCACACCGTATTTATCACTTTACCGCACAATGAACCCACAGGGGGTGCTAATTGGTCATTAATTAAATTTTAGCCTTTCAACACTTTTGTATTCTCCAGTGGCTTTATCTGCAGTGAAGTATACAATGTGGCCTCTTTAAACTGCCAAAAATTCATGTCAGCTTTGCGGCTGCCGTGGGTATGATACAGGTAGAATTCAGCTCGAGTGAACACCACTTCAGGACTGTTATAATTCCTTGTGACCCAAAGTTTGCCAACCTTGAATCAAAGCCTACATGCTGGAAAAATATTCAGAAGAGTTTTACATGACAAAACAAACTCATACCCCAGTTTCCTCTTTGATCACTTTGTCTAAACATTCTAGTGTGTTAGGGCAGTTTTTCAAAAAAGCCATTATTAACATGATGAAATGATTTTTCTGAGGTCCATCATTCACCAATAAAGCCATTTTCAAATTTAACTTTGTTAGTGCAAGAATCCCTTTTACTTTACCTCTACTTCAGTGAAGAGATTAACTTACAGGTACAATGATTAACATGGTAACTGAGAAATTTGTTGAGTATATGTCAAAAGATGTGGCTATATCTTCAAAGCTTTATAGGTATATTTCACCCTAGAGCAAAGGATTTTGAAGCAAAATAGAATTTACCCTCAAGAAATTTCTCAGCAAGTAAAATAGTGAGATATTGGGCTGGTGTCAGACCTGTGGAATGTGGTTTCAGGATTCTGAATGCAAGCTATTCCATCATGGGAATTTTACTCCACTAATGAATTAATCACAGCTTGCTGTGTGGAGCTATTAAAGAATGAGCTAAAGCACATTGATTTTCAAGGTAATTATTATTAGCATTCGGAAGATTTTGTTTTGGTATATTTGTTTATTTTTTTATTTTTAAACAAAGATGTCCCTTAAGTCCTTTAAAATTCTTAGAATCTCAATATGGAAAAAAGCAACAACTAAATTAGTTAATTTTTATTCCTTTATAATGTTTTCACATTTTTCAGTTATAACGTAAAGGTAGCTATGGCTTTTAGACTAGCAGTGGTAATTTTAGTACATTTTTATATTGCAGTAGTTTAGAAAGCTGTTTCATACAATGTCATGTTTGATTCTAAGAATATTAACTATGAGGAAGGCTAGAATTTTATTATTTATTTTGTTATAGACAAGCAAGTAAAAACTTTAAAAACATAGTAATTTCTAGAGTTCATATGCTAGTTATCAGACCTAAACACATAGTAGGTGCTTCATAAATGTTGGCTGAACAAATGAGTAAATGAAATAAGCAATGAAGAAGTGCTTCAAATTCTTTGTGGTATGAGGTCATAAATACAAGACTTCTAAGTAATGAAAACGCCTTCTAACTCAAAATAGATGAGATAAAAAGAAAACAGATTTGGGAAATTCACTGTGATGATGGCTGTCATTATTAAAGGAGAGATAAATACGTTAAATGATGTAGAAAGCTCACTGTCACAGCACTGTAAGCAGATGTGTAGCACACGATTGCCAATTATTGAACGCCAAGAGCTTGGTGCTTATCACTAGTTATCTATATCTTTAAGTGAGCCAAAAGATGGGATCAGCAAAGCCGTGCATACCCCTGCCCACCATCCCTGGAAACCGCTTTTCCTTCTGTCTGGCTTCAGAAACACGTCTTGGTTTCCGTGAGAGAGACGATGAGTGTTTTTTAACTGGTTTCACGTCAGCTTTTTCCTCTGATTTGAGAGGTGGAGTTAAGTGTGAACTGCTTAAGAATGCACTGTTTTCTGTTTAATTTGGCGGTAGAAGATGGAATTCATTGAGCTCCGTCTGTTCAAGTGAACTTTAAGCAACAGCAAGCAAAACATTTGTACTTCTCTGCACATGTAATAGAAATGTGTCTGGTGAAAGAGCCAGCTTGGCTCTAAACACCAGGATTACCTAAGGAGGGGCTGAGGTGGGGTGATAACAACTTCTTATCTCTTCTATTGGCTCATCCTAAGCAGTGAACTTTTTTTTTTTAAAGGGAGTATTGAAAGGAAAAATAAATAGCCTCTGAGCTCTGATATCTGGAATTCATCTTGACTGTGTTAAAAAAATGTGTTCCTCCATTGCCTGCTCCTGCAATTTGCTATCATTAATGACTGACCACCCTTTTCCCTTGTAGCCTGTTAATGCATGTAATTGGTCCTTCCAGAACAATGTGTGATATTACAGAATTATAAAGCATCTGTGAACTGTACATAATTGTAAGGTTCACTTTGCTCTTTTGAACACCCAGTAAAGAGTATTCCTTCTCAAGTAGATAAATAAGTTGTATGACAAAGGAGTGAATTTAATGCAGGACTGTGGGTTTTTTTTTCAAAAGTATGATAGTTATGTTACTAAAGTGGCTGCTTTTCTAAAACTGTTGACATTTCTGTTGAGAATGAAAGGAAACAATTGTGTAATAATGCATAATGGTTTATTTACAGTGACCATATCCTTCAGCAATTTAGATCATTGCTTTAAAAATGTGTTGTGCAATTTGGTTAGATGATTTTAAATATGATGATGCAGAGTTGTTACTGTGATGACTCTGGGTTAACGGGACAAATATCCTTGTTACCTGTGTCTACTAAACACATATTTCAAAATATGTTCTCTCTTGATAGCACCTAACTTCTCTCAGCCTTTGTGTACCCAGTATATTTTCCTCAAGGTTCTCAGTTTAATTGTCTTAAGTTAAGGAGTAGAAAAAGGACTATGAACTCTAACATAAAAGTTTGCTCCCTCTAGCAAGCTGGATAAAGAAAGAACCATTTTCCAGTCAGTGCAAGAATTAACCTGGAAAATTGTTTCGATCTCATGTTTATACCTATTGTCCTGCTATTGCTAAGTCACTTCAGTCGTGTCCGACTCTGTGCGACCCTATAGACAGTAGCCCACCAGGCTCCCCTGTCCCTGGGATTCTCCAGGCAAGAACACTGGAGTGGGTTGCCATTTCCTTCTCCAATGCATGAAAGTGAAAAGTGAAAGTGAAGTCGCTCAGTCGTGTCCGACTCTAGCGACCCCATGGACTGACTGCATGCAGCCTACCAGGCTCCTCCGTCCATGGGATTTTCTAGGCAAAAGTACTGGAGTGGGGTGCCATTGCCTTCTCCGCCTATTGTCCTACACTTAAAAAAAAAATCATCCACTGAATGCACTTATTTTGATGTTAAATAATGCAATGATTGGGACTTTGCTGTTGGCTTTGACAGTAAAGAATCTGCCTGCAATCAGGAGACCTGGATTTGAACCCTGGGTAGGAAAGATCTCCTGGAGAAGGAGAAGGGAATGACTACCTACTCCAGTATCCTTGCCTGGAGAATTCCATGGACAGACGAGCCTTGTGTGCTCCAGTCCACGGGGTTTGCAAAGAGTCTGAAATGAGTGAGTAACCAGCAATGATTGTACTGCTAGTGTTTTAAGGATAAAAGAGGTGATTACAAAAGTCCATACTTGGCTTCAGAATTACCTAGCAAAATACTCATTCCAAGGTCATCTGTCTGTAAAGACCCAACATTATATCATATGTATGATAATTTAACACAATCAGCTTGGATTTATGGTTCATTACCTTTTAGATATCACCAAGTATTTATATTTTATTTTCTTGATGACTGAATATAAAGCTATGAATGCTTAAGACACTCTTTGGGCCAGTCCTTAAAGCTGATATTCCAGTGGTTCCGTTAAAAGAAAATGCTAAAATATGTTTATACTGCACATATAAGAAGCTTACATGTGAAAACGTTAATACACGCAACACATATAAGTCTTTTTGTTTACATATGCACCTTTTCTTCCAGCAATGATAGGTGCCCTAGAAACATTCACTAATCTTTGTAACACCCCAGAGGGTAAGTAGCAAGAATTATTATCTTCATATTGCAGGTGAAATACCTAGGTAGGGGCAGATTAAATGACTTGGCCAGGTCACTCTCTAAGTCCATTATGAAGCTAGAAATAAAACTCCAGACTCTTGACTTTTAGTTTTCATTCTGAGTCATTGACCTCCAAAAACAGAGGTACCAGAGCTGTCAGTATTCAGTCTTCTTTTCCACACTTGAAAAGGAACTGGTGATCTAAATCCTGTTTCTGTTAAGGAAATCTTGCACACACATGATACTGAGTCCCTGAAGGGTGGTTTGGCGAGAACCCTGTAGTTACAGTGAATGAACTCAGGTAGCGAAGGACATCAGTAGGCCAGCTTCTTGTGGGGCCAACCCTACAAACAACTAAAAGTATTGGAAGTTTCCATAACTTCAGAGACTCAGATAACTTCTTTAACACATTGAGTCAATCCACTTTGTTATTTGTCTTTCTCCTTAATAATTTCAGGATTGCCCATACTGTTGGAGTCAGCATTCTAAAAGACTTGGTCCCTGCCCTCCAGAAGCATGTAACTTACCCTCTCCTACATTTCAGGCAGATTCTTTACCTTTTGAGCCACCAGGGAAGCCCAACTAAGACCTGCTTGATACTGCAAAAAATTAAAAAAAAAAAAAAAGCTTTAGCATCCCCCTAGACCTTCCTGAACATCTTCTCTTCCTCTTTCTTTGATCTTTTTTTTATTGACTACTTGGGTTGGACTTGAAGGTGGAAGAAAAGCCGGACCCTCAGCAGCATTTTTCTTCCGTAGTGACAGGCTGTAGACAGACATTATCAGCCCCCCATTTGGCTACCAGGCAGCCCCTCCTGGGGTGTATTCGTCTGTCTGTCCCCCAGCAGCCAGGATAAAATCACAGCCAATCTTGGCTTTCTTCTTCCAGGTTGGTCCATGAGGGGCGATGGCTCATGTCAGAGAGGTAGTACTTCCTGCTCTGGTGTCTTTTTCCCTGTGCAAGCCCTCCTTCTAGCATGACTTCACTTTTCTGTTAGTGAGCACTTTCCCCCATAAATATGACCGAACAGGTGTGGCTCTGCCGCTAACTGAGTTTCCAGCTGTCCTCCTCCGATGCAGACCCAGCAAAATCTGTTGTTTTGTCCTTTCAGGCAGACTAGAGAACCATCAAGCCCGAGATGGAGATCTTCCTTGCAGGATATGGCAGTTTTGTTGCCAGAAGATGGTCGGGAAAGCCTGGCTGGCTAACAAAGACAGGCCTTCAGCGGCTGGGTGTAGTTCCAGTTCTGTATCCCCTTTGGCAGGAGCACAGAGGCTGCTGCAGTGTGGCCAGCCAGCAAAATTAGGAAATAAGGACCTCTTTTATTTACTCAGGCTGCTGAATCATGGGCATTCCTGTCTGCTTGGAGAAAAGTCAGGCGGCTCTCCTTTCCACTGCAAATCTCAGGAGTGTTCGAGACTTTCATCTCCGAGTGTTCACACACTTGTTTTAATGTGCTTTATGGAAATGCTGAAACTCAGCAAGTACAGTTGCTGTAGAAAAACATCTGCAGTAACTGTGCACACACATTTGCATCTTTAAATAGACTTTTAGGCCATGGAGTTGGTTTCCAGCAAAGTTGTATCTGTGTATCTTTATTTTTTTCCCCTTTCCTTCTTCCCGTTGTAAGAGGTATAGCTCTCCGAGAGTCAGCTAGTGTGAAGTGATTGATTCCAAAAATTAAAATTTAACGTGGACATGTTAAGTACTTCACATTGAAATGCAGAAAACTTGCCATAACACAAAAAGACATTCCTGTTAGTAGCACTTAGTGAGTGCTGAAGGGAAAAAAAGTTCAAGTTGACTCAGTAATGGGGATTGAAAGAATCCTCCATAGTTTCTTCCAGATGAAAAAAACAACTTGAAATTGTTTAGGTCTGTAGTAGCCATGTAAGCATTGTTTGAGCTGTGCATGCCAAAAAACTTAAGGTGATGGGAATGGGTAGCTTGCAGAGACTAAGGTAGACCTCAGAGAATATTGGCAACACCACCACTAATACAAAAGTCTGGGGCGATACTGATACCCTTAGAGCATGAACTAACACCCCTGGGAGTATCCTCAGTGAGTTCCTTGAGCACCCCAAGGAAAACAGGCTCAGTTATAGTCCTAGCAAATGAGCATTATATAATTTTGACTCTAAAACAGAAATCAACTTTTTGTGGAACCTTTGTTTATTCTTCTAAAGTGGCATTCCCTACTCAAACTTTCTACTTCTGCTCAATGTCCTCCGTTCTGCAGCCTGTTAATCCGGTAGGGCAATTTCCATGCATCTCAGTTACAGAGATACATCATCTGTGATTATCACCTCTTTTCGCCAAGACCAAGTAATAGGGACAGGAGAGAGAGTGAAGAGAAGGTTTCTAGCTCCCTTGAATCTTGGTTTGAGTAAAAACTCCTGACCCTCACCTCACGTGACTGTATTTGAAATTTACAAGCTTAGGAGAACGGTTAGGTAATAGGTATAATCAGGCATGGCCACAGACAAGAACCTGATTTAAGCATGGTGTCAAGGATTGCACCGTGTGTATAATGGTCTATTGCTCTGTAATTCTTGGTGTGTTGTTATAATAATATATCATGCCGAGGCACAATCTGCAATTTAATAATAGATTCACTTGCTAAATTATCAAGCTTAAGTTCTATTCTTTTAGTCTAGATGCATGACTAATTTCTGATTCACTGTTTTCCCCAACTGTACACAGATGATATGTTTGAAAATATTTTTAAGTGAAACAATAGGATATAAGCCAAAATAATAAATGTGTGAAAAGTGATAGATTTTCTTTCTAGAATGCTGAGCCAAATTTAATAAAATATTATAATTTTTATAATATACATATTATATAAATATTATAAGTTTATAATATAAAAATTGTGTAAAATATTAGAAAATTTTAATTAGGAAAAAATATTTCCAGACTTTGTTTTAGGGCTACCAGCTATAGATGGCTTATTTTCTTTAAGGGAAAAGCTAAATCATCATTGAGGTTGTTTTTGTTTTTAATTTTTCAAAATGGTTTCTCTATATGTTGGCTGACAAGTTTACTTGCATATATTCTTTATAGGTATTTACCTTTAAATTGAAATCACACCAGCAATTCTCAAACTCTTTCTTATGCTGGAAACATGTTGGCTTATAGACGGATATAAATGAGGATGCAAAATCATGTGGCTTTCAACTTGTATTGCGAAGCTTTGTTGCAGTGGGCAGGAATCCAGGAATGGTGTTTGGTTGTTTTCTCAGAGTTAGATGGTTGCCATCTGGCATTGATAGTGAGATGGTGTTGTCATCAGTTTCTAGATGCAGGAAAGGAATGATCCTCATCTGTTTCCTGTGGATAAGCAAGAGGTTGATAATCTAGTAAAATCTTGTTACCTTAAAGAAAGCAGACGTGGAATTTGTTTACATAATGCTCGCCAGTTTCTCCTTTTATGTTAATAATATAGCTTGCTAGTGAACTTCAGCTTTGAAGGATTTTAAAATGTATTTGATCGCATTCTAATAGCATCTTATTTGAATACCTCAATAAGATTCTTAACCAGACCTATTCTAATAGAATCACTATCTCCACCAACCCTACTCCATGGTCCTTACTTGTCGGCATTTATGAAAAGTCTTGCTCCTTTGGAGAGTGAAAAGCTTTTGCGATGTCTTCTAATCATGAATGATAGACTAGAATTGTTTTGAAAAGTCAGAAAGAGGTTTCACAGTCTATTTAAGACGTCTCATTTTCCACTTGGATGTTAAGAAAGTGACAGAAGTAAGAGTGTACACTTGCTGCAAACATGGTTAAAAAAAACCACCTAATAGAAGGTAGAGTTACTTTATGGATAGCTCGCTAAGGTTATATCTGGCTTTCAGGCTTGTTTGTCTTCTCTTTGTTACTCATAAATCTTTCAGCATTTACCATAATCATTTATCACTTTTCCTGTTTCCAGTTTTTCACAAGTTGCTTTGTCTCCGCTCACCTCAAAGTACAGGTCCTGTTTGGCTAAGGAAGTTCATGCCGCTGAAGCTTTAGCAAAAGGAAGAAATGGCGGGCCACCTCTTGAACTTTCCAAACAAAATACACTATTACATTCTGACCCTGTGAAACTCTCATTTTTTTTCTTGATCCTGGCTGATCCTAGCCACATGTAATATCTAGTCATACCCTTCTAACATCTAATAATCCATTTTCTGGTCTATGCTATTCGAATCTTACAGTTATTGAAGAAATCCTGGTTGTCTTTTATTACACAAGACATAATTATTATTGTGTTTTCTGTCTTCTTTCATGTGCTTACTTTTTAATATTTTTTTGCTGAATGCAATAAGGTCTGTATCAATAAGAACCCCATAAAAGATTTTGGCCTGCAGAATTGCCTTTTCCTATAAAAACAAGCAAAATGCAGAGGGAATTTTTTATTAAATATTAGACATCTGGGTTGACTGCATTAATTTTAAATCATTCTTGTAATATTTCCTCTTTTCATTTGGTCCTTCAGTTGCTCACATAATATGCAAATCATTTTAGAATGAATACAAAAGAAACATTAAATATATTAAAATCTGCATTTTAATAAAATTGTCAATGCATAATATATACCTTGCTCCTAAGGAAGAATGATAAAAAGTAATAAAGGGGTAATTTAGACATCGAACTATTTAATATTGTTTTATATTTTACAAGCCAGCGAAAAGTCAACGTAGAAGAAAAGCTTTGGGCTCAGATTTGAAAGTGTTCCATCCAAATAGTCTCTCCTTTTCTTCCCCTCACAAGGTTCGGGTTGGCCCCGCCCTGTGTACTTGTTGAAAGAGTACAGTAAACTCGTTCTTGAACTCTCGACCTGGAAAGTGAAAAGTTCCCATCTTCTCGTTGCAGATGGAGTGGATGTAGAGGATGACCCCACTTGCTCCTGGCCAGCTTCCTCACCTTCGAGCAAGGACCAGACTTCCCCCAGCCACGGAGAAGGTTGCGATTTTGGAGAGGAAGAAGGTGGCCCTGGACTCCCGTACCCGTGCCAGTTCTGTGACAAGTCATTCAGCCGTCTCAGCTACCTAAAGCACCATGAGCAGAGTCACAGCGACAAGCTGCCTTTCAAGTGCACCTACTGCAGCCGGCTGTTCAAACACAAGCGGAGCCGAGACCGCCACATCAAACTCCACACCGGGGACAAGAAGTACCACTGCAGTGAGTGCGACGCCGCCTTCTCCAGAAGTGATCACCTGAAGATCCACTTGAAGACTCACACGTCCAACAAGCCATATAAATGTGCCATTTGTCGCCGTGGGTTCCTGTCCTCTAGTTCCTTACACGGGCACATGCAGGTCCACGAGAGGAACAAGGACGGCTCCCAGTCGGGTTCCAGGATGGAGGACTGGAAGATGAAGGACACTCAGAAGTGCAGTCAGTGCGAGGAAGGCTTTGACTTCCCAGAAGACCTCCAAAAGCACATCGCCGAGTGCCACCCCGAGTGCTCCCCGAACGAGGACCGGGCGGCCCTCCAGTGTGTCTACTGCCACGAGCTCTTCGTGGAGGAGACCTCCCTGATGAACCACATGGAGCAGATGCACGGCGGGGAGAAGAAGAACTCCTGCAGCATCTGTTCCGAGAGCTTCCACAGCGTCGAGGAGCTGTATAGCCACATGGACGGTCACCAGCAACCGGAGTCGTGCAACCACAGCAACAGCCCTTCCTTGGTCACGGTGGGCTACACCTCCGTGTCCAGCACGACCCCGGACTCCAACCTCTCGGTGGACAGCTCGACCATGGTGGAAGCCGCCCCACCCATCCCAAAGAGTCGGGGGAGGAAGCGGGCCGCTCAGCAGACCCCGGACATGACTGTCCCCTCTAGTAAACAGGCGAAGGTCACCTACAGCTGTATTTACTGCAACAAGCAGTTGTTTTCCAGTCTGGCGGTTCTGCAGATTCACCTGAAAACTATGCATTTAGATAAGCCAGAGCAGGCCCACATCTGTCAGTACTGCTTGGAGGTACTGCCCTCCCTCTATAACCTCAATGAACATCTTAAGCAAGTGCATGAAGCTCAGGACCCAGGTCTGATCGTTTCTGCCTTGCCCGCCATAGTCTACCAGTGCAACTTCTGCTCTGAAGTTGTCAACGACCTCAACACCCTTCAGGAACACATCCGATGTTCTCACGGATTTGCGAACCCCGCGGCAAAGGACAGCAATGCTTTCTTCTGTCCCCACTGCTACATGGGGTTCCTCACTGACTCTTCGCTGGAAGAGCATATAAGACAGGTCCATTGTGACCTCAGTGGCTCCCGATTTGGGTCCCCAGTGCTCGGGACTCCGAAAGAGCCAGTCGTAGAAGTCTATTCTTGTTCCTATTGTACAAATTCCCCCATATTCAACAGCGTTCTTAAACTGAACAAGCACATCAAAGAGAATCATAAAAACATTCCCTTGGCCCTGAATTATATCCACAACGGGAAGAAATCCAGGGCCTTGAGTCCCCTGTCACCTGTGGCCATAGAGCAGACATCTCTGAAGATGATGCAGGCGGTAGGAGGGGCGCCTGCACGGCAGGCTGGAGAATATATCTGTAATCAGTGTGG
>NW_011495057.1:4634224-4646671 GCF_000754665.1 Bison bison bison | reverse complement strand
CATTTCATGATCACCTCCACGTACTACATCTGCGAGAGCTGTGACAAGCAGTTCACGTCGGTGGACGACCTGCAGAAACACCTGCTGGACATGCACACCTTCGTCTTCTTCCGCTGCACCCTCTGCCAGGAGGTGTTCGATTCCAAGGTCTCCATCCAACTCCACCTGGCCGTGAAGCACAGTAATGAGAAGAAAGTATATCGCTGCACCTCCTGCAACTGGGACTTCCGCAACGAGACAGACCTGCAGCTGCACGTGAAGCACAACCACCTGGAGAACCAGGGCAAAGTGCACAAGTGCATCTTCTGCGGCGAGTCCTTCGGCACCGAGGTGGAGCTGCAGTGTCACATCACCACGCACAGCAAGAAGTACAACTGCCAGTTCTGCAGCAAGGCCTTCCATGCCATCATCCTGCTGGAGAAGCACCTGCGGGAGAAGCACTGCGTGTTCGACACCAAGACGCCCAACTGTGGCGCCAACGGGGCCTCGGAGCCGGGCCAGAAGGAGGAAGTGGAGTTGCAGACCCTGCTGACCAACAGCCAGGAGTCCCACAACAGCCACGACGGCAGCGAGGAGGACGTGGACACCTCAGAGCCCATGTACGGCTGCGACATCTGCGGGGCGGCCTACACCATGGAGACGCTCCTGCAGAACCACCAACTCCGGGACCACAACATCCGGCCGGGGGAGAGCGCCATCGTCAAGAAGAAAGCCGAGCTCATCAAAGGGAACTACAAGTGCAACGTGTGCTCGCGGACCTTCTTCTCGGAGAACGGCCTCCGGGAGCACATGCAGACGCACCTGGGCCCCGTGAAACATTACATGTGCCCCATCTGTGGGGAGCGCTTCCCCTCGCTCTTGACTTTGACTGAACACAAGGTCACGCACAGTAAGAGCCTGGATACAGGAAACTGCCGCATCTGCAAGATGCCATTGCAGAGCGAGGAGGAGTTCCTGGAGCATTGCCAGATGCACCCCGACCTGCGGAACTCCCTGACGGGGTTCCGCTGCGTGGTTTGCATGCAGACGGTGACCTCCACCCTGGAGCTCAAAATCCACGGGACGTTCCACATGCAGAAGACGGGCAACGGGGCCACGGTCCAGGCCACTGGCCGTGGCCCGCACGTCCCCAAACTGTACAAGTGTGCGTCCTGTCTCAAAGAATTCCGTTCCAAGCAAGATCTGGTGAAACTGGACATCAACGGCCTGCCCTACGGTCTGTGTGCCGGCTGCGTGAACCTCAGTAAGAGCGCCAGTCCTGGGGTCAACATCGCTCCCGGCTCCAGTCGACCGGGCCTGGGCCAGACTGAGAACCTGGGGGCCGTGGAGGGCAAGGGCAAGGCCGGCGCCCCCAAGACGCGCTGCTCTAGCTGCAACGTGAAGTTTGAGTCTGAAAGTGAACTCCAGAACCACATTCAAACGGTCCACCGAGAGCTGGTGCCCGACAGCAACAGCACGCAGTTGAAAACGCCGCAAGTCTCGCCCATGCCCAGAATCAGCCCCTCGCAATCGGATGAGGTAACTCGCCTTTTTCTGATGCTTGCCCTTTATCCTCCCCAAACATCCCTTTCCGCTGTAGGTTTACCCTTTCCTCAGCTTTATTCATTGGCTTATGCAGAGAGGTGCTTTAAATCGAAAGGCAGTGGTGTTCTTCCGCCTGGCCATTAAAAAGGATGGCTTGCTTCTTGGGAAGCAGCAGTTTGGGCTTGAATGGTGCAAAGTAGGACTAATTGCAGACTCCCTAGGATACTGTCTTCTCTGTGACTGAAGAGACCGGCTCTCATGCCAACACCACCTGAGATCTGGAATCTCAGTGTAGTTTCACCGCGACTTAAAATCCCCAGATCCGACTTGTGTGTATGGCTGAGGGATAATGACATAAAAGCGAGATGTTATGAGCCGACATGCTGGCTTAGAGTAAATTAAAAAGAATATGTATATTTGTGGATAACAAATTGGGTAGGGATGGCTTTTTAATATGGCGTTGTCAACCCTCACCGTTTGTCTTTGTCTTCTGGGTGGTGAGGAAGATATTTTCTCACAACAGGAATTTTTAAGAGCCCCTCCATTTATTAAGCTCCACATGTTCCACGTTGGTTTTAAAGGCTCTCTCCCCAAGTCTTCACTCTCTGGATTTGGGTTTCAAAATGAACATTTTCTTAGCTGAAGAGTCATTTTGTGTTCCTCCCCTCCACAGTTGAAAAACAAGTTCATTTACAGTGAAATAGTTTTGTAAGTCATCCTTCCTTGAAGCTGAGCCGAGGATGGCTTGTTTTATTATAATTTCTTTCTGCTTTATCACCTGGTTTCTAATAGCTGTCTCCCCGTTCCTACCTGTCTGTATCTGGAGAGCCAACCAAAATGAAAACCCCAGGGAGACCCGTCTCTCTTCAGTCTTGGGTCACTGCCTTTTCCTTATCTTGTCTCTGCACTCACCCCCTCTCCAAGGCCCCCTGCAGCTCCCCGCAGATAGCCATCAGTCAGCTGGTAGGGGAGAGCTGAGAAGACGAACACAGAGCCCCTGTTCCCCAGATGTGGGCTCTGTGTGAACAGGCGGACTCCCCAACTTTGAAGTTGCTTTCCCCTCTCTCCTCCACAAGTAAATCCTCACCTTTCTGTCCTCTAAAGAAATGAAATCTTTTCAAACTGGAAGGACATCGTTTTGATAATGGTTCATGACGCGCATGTTGGATCAAATCATTTCTTTGCAAGGAAATATTGCTAGTTGTCATCATATGAACTGAAATGTTTCCCAACTTTTTATATCCATCATGTTTAAACCTAGAGAAAAGTTAAAGGAATAACACAAAGAACAGGTGTGTGTGTGTTTGTGTATCCATGTCACAAATCTGCCAGATAGGAATATTTTGTCAGATTTTTCTCTGTCTTTGCAACCTTTTTTTTTATTAATCTGAGCTACATGGAAGTAAATTGTAGATAACATATTTCCTAAGAATAAGGGCATTTTACTTAACCACAGTATCATTAGCCCAGAAATTATTGAAATCAGCTAAAGGTGAAAGGTACTCAGTGATGTCCGACTCTTTGTGACCCCATGGACTGACATCGACCAGGTTCCTCTGTCCATGGAATCAGCTAAAGAGATGAAATAAATCTGTACTATCTTATATAAGTCCATATTCAGATTTTCCCAAATGTTTTATTTTTAAATGCTTTTGAACAGAATTCTTTTTTTAAAAAAAAAAGCATGTTTTCAAAAAATTATTCCTCTCTTTTGTTTTGTTATGCTTTACATATATAGAAGGGTTTTTATATTCAGGTTTAATTTAAATAGTGCCTAAAAGGGGTTTAAAATTAATTAATATGTGTGTGTATGTATGATTGTGGTGGTATGCATTTAAAGTCAAGCAAAATTCAGTTCTTATTTCTTAGTAGATTGTTTTTGGAAAGGAATTTGCCTGTTTCTTTTTATCTGTTCATGGTTTAGATTTTCTGATATTTCTAAATTGCTCTGTATTGTACCATTTAGGGAAATGCCTGGTGGCTTAGACGATAAAGAATCTACCTACAGTGCTGGAGACTCAGGTTCAATCCCTGGGTCAGGAAGATCCCCTGGAGAAAGGAATGGCTACCTACTCCAGTATTCTTGCCTAGAGAATTCCATGGACAGAGGAGCCTGGTGGGCTATAGTTTATTGGGTCACAAAGAGTCAAATATGACTTATCAACTGAACAGCAACATAATACCATTTGAGGTGAAATATTTTAAAAATGAAGGAGGGCATTTTAATAGTCTTTACCTGTTAATTTGGTTAGAGTTGATTTGGGAAATTTGCCTTTTTAAATAGTATTTTTAAAATATCTTGGCCCAATTTATTTATTTATATTTATTCATTTTTACTCTTTGGCTGAAAGGCATGTGGGATCTTAGGTTCCCCAACCAAGATTGAACCTGCACCCCCTGCAGTGGAAGGCGAAGTCTTAACCACTGGACTGCTAGGGAATTCCAATGGAAATTTATCTTTAAGGGATGGTCAAGTCTTCAGTTATACCTAAAATCTTAATGATAATTATAAAGCTTAACTATATCCTTCACTTACATAGAATAATACATTTAAAAGTACTTTTTAATTTTGATTCTTACAATACTGTTTTTTAAGCACCTAGCTACTGAGGGTTAAAAATGACTCCATGCAAAAGAATACCTTCTTATTAAATCTGATTAATAATAACTTGTAGCAGTGTCGTTAATTGACTAGATATTAAGATTCAGTTGTACATTTTTTCTTTGTGCCTTAACAGTACACTAATCTATTCAACATGTTCACCCTTGTTACTGTTTTTCTTTATTATGCTATTTGTCATAAAAATTTTATGTGCCTACTTCCTTTCTGATACTCTCCACCATGAAAAAATGTAAGTAGACCATATTATTTGGACTTGACATAGAAAATTATCTAAAGATATGTAAAGTTTTACAAAAATGAGCCTAAAAAAACGCATTGATGAGAAAGACATAGAGTTTTACTTTGTTCTCATTCTTTCTTAGTCAAATTAAGCCTCTCTGACTTCTCATTGTGAATATTGTGGAAATTTTTATCAGCAGAAGTAAAGGTGAAGCTATTACATAAGAGTTTGCCAAAAAGCAGGCATACCATGTAGGACTAAATTTTATCACAAAAAGAAGTATCATGTGTATGTTCATTGACTTAGATTGGAATTAAAGGACTTAGCAATGTAGGTGGTATTTTCTTCTCTTCTTCTTGCTGAGGATTGAGGCTTCGGAAGAGAAAAGAAGACCTTGGGAGATAATAAAACCTGAATACCAGATATTGTCAAGAACCAGGTTAGATTTTTCTGGACTCTGACTTACAGTCACAACGGGTAATGATAGAGACTGGAATGCATCTTCCAAAGACTGAAAAAGACGATTATTTGTTCCAGACTAGAGTACCTATTTAGAAGGGATTTAGATATAATCTATAGAAGGCTAAGTACTATATAAACCCATATAATCCAAGAAATAGATGAAAGACATGGTATGTGACAATTAAAGAAGGGTAATAGTAAGCAGCTGTCATGTGATGAAGAAATTTGGAATTGAAGACAGAAGACTTGAATTTAAATTTCCCACTTCTGTGTGATGACTTCTGAATTTGTGAAAAATGTTCTCTTTGAACCAAAATTCTATGAGTATTAACCTAAATTTGCCGTGGAGACTTTGTTTTGAATAAAACACGGGAGGTGGAGGAAAACCTATTCATTTCCATTTGCTTCTCAAAGATTGACTATCAATCATATGAATTTGTACCTGCAATGATTCCATAAATGGCAGAGAGAATTTGAGGCAGGAAGAACACTGGATATCTAGCATTTTCCACATATGAAGCACCTTGCAGACTTACTGACCTTTACTACATGTTGAGTAAATGTTAGTTCTTCTTTTGGAGTTCGTTGACACTAGCCTGGCTCCCTGGTCAGGTGCTGCCCCATCTGAACCTCAAAGGGTTGTGTCCTGATGATATTGGAAGCATGTATCCATCTGCCTTCATTTCCTTAAGATCCTTCATAGCCGGGTTTCTCTGAGGGTTTATATATTCACGTTTCAGTTCACATCATCCCCACTATTCCATTGAAATTGCTCTTGCAAGGGTTCAGTTCAGTCCAGTCGCTCAGTCGTGTCCAACTGTTTGCGACCCCATGAATCACAAGGGTTACCAATTCCATATTCCTAGATGCCTGTACGATGCCACAGAATCAAAGCTAGAAGTGACAGTGACTATCATCTGATTAAACTGCCTATTTTACAGACAGTGAAACAGACTCAGATAAATGGAGATCTAAGGTCACATGGTTAATAAGTGGCAGACAAGAGGCTCAGAGAATCCAGGCCTCCCAGTTCCAAATTCAATGCCAGGCCCATCGTAGGCAGATGCCTCTGGGCCATGTCTGGCTGGTGGTTCTCCCAGAACCTTTCCCCACCCAGGGTAGTATGGCAGGACAGCTGGCTCATGCAGAAACCCACGTGACTCAGTGACTAGAACCTCGAAGGTGTCAAATACATTTGTGTTGTTCTTCTGCATTCCCACACTATAGGATTGCTACTCCTATTCTGACCACATTTGGACTCAAGTCTTGTTTTGTTATTGAACTTCTGTTCTCGATATTCTGAGTGTTTGTGGATCTATTGTTGTTACCCCACTCCACTTCAAGGTCTGTGTTCTCAAGAAAATTGTTGCTGTGCCGCCAAGATTGCCACTGGTCTCCAGTCCATCTCCACAGCACTCTACAGAGTGGGTGGCCCTCCCCTTGCTGCGCCTCTCTCTGACTTCATGATGTCCCCCCTCCTAGTTTTCTTCCTTCTTCTGCCTCTAGCGATTTCTTGTCCTCTGCCTGTTCCAAAAGTGTAGGAATTCTTCAGTCCTCTTTCTTCTTTATCTATTCTCTCCATAGCATCTCATCCATTCATGCTGCAGTAACTGTTTCTTTACCAACATTTCCCAAATATGTTTCTAGCCTAGTTCTTCTCTTTATTCCAGATTATTGTGTTCCACTGACAGTTTAACTTTGCAATTTGTATCTCTTTTAGCCTTCTGAAGTTTACTGTGTACTTCTGAACTCTCGATTCTCTCACCTGAAGCCTATCTTTTCCCAAACTTCCATCATTTTTGGTAAAGGTATCCATCCTACACCCAGTTATCAAGCAAGAAACCCAGGAATCCCTCGTTTTCTAGGTCCCTAACTTTCCCTCTTCCCCCACGTCTAATCTGTTAGTCCTGTAGATTCTACCTCCAGTGAGCATCCCATCCACCTCTTTGCATCTCCAAAGCCATCATCGTGGTCCAGGCTGCAGTCATTTCAGGATATCTCAGTAGCCTTCTAAGAAATTGCTCTTCTGCCTGCTTCTCATCCAGTCTTCCTGCTGAAGTGGGAAGGCATCTTGTGGGCATGTCAGTCAATCTCAGGATGTCACATAGAATTCTTCAGTGCCTTTCCATTTCTCTCAAATAAAATTCCAACCTCTCACCAGTTTATGAGGCCGTGCACATCCCGGCCAGCTTGGCTGCCTTCATCGTGTTCCAGCGTTGCCTCCGTGTGCTAAGTGCCTTAGCCTCCCAGCCTCCAGCGGGGTGCCGTGTCTGCTTTGGAGTCTTCACCTGTCTTGCTTCCTCACCTGACCTGCACTTCTCAATCAGCTTCTCTGTACCACTTGCTCTTTCTAAGCTGTAAGTGGGCCTTGCCTGAAAATCTTATCAAAAAGTTGGTTTCCTCCTAAAGATTTTCTTTTAAAATAGTCATTTTTCTTTACTTATTTCCATCTTCCCTTTTCTCACCTATGAACATCCAACAACTTATCACAAGAGCTTGATAAATATCAGTTGAATAAATCAACATAGTATCAGTACTTCAGAGTGACAAAATAGTGTATACTCCATCTTTGGATGTATATGCAGGTATTGTTGTTGTTATTTAGTCTCTAGGTCATGTCTGACTCTTTGCGACCCGCTGGGACTGTAGCCCACCAAGCTCCTCTGTCTATGGGATTTCCCAGGCAAAGACTATGGGAGTGGGCTGTCATGTCCTTCTTCAGGGGACCTTACTGACCCAGGAATCAAACCCACATCTCCTGAATCTCCTATATTGGCAGGCGGATTCTTTACCACTGAGCCACCTGGGAAGCCCAGATGCAGGTATATCTAGTAACTCATACCCACAGAGGTAAATAAGTTTACCCAAACTAATGAGATGCTTTAAAATTAGGTGTGATCAAAACATATTAAATAGGCTAAAAGACTTGAAATTTCCAACAATTCAACGATCATCTTCAGTGTGAAGGTCTGATTTAAGTGTCTCAAATTTGATATTCTTCCTTTATAGTTCCTACACTGAAAATAGAAATGTACATGTAGACAATTTCAGAGCCTACTTAAGCTCCAGAATTGTTTTTTGATTTATTTTGTATAATAAAAATTTCCATATGAGGTTAAAAGAAAAATGTCAAAGTTTTTGTATCTCAAATGGCTGGTGCTAAATTTTGCTAAGCTATAGAAGGCAATGGCACCCCACTCTTGCCTGGAAAATCCCATGGGCAGAGGAGCCTGGTAGGCTGCAGTCCATGGGGTAGCTAACAGTCAGACACGACTGAGCGACTTCACTTTCACTTTTCACTTACATGCATTGGAGAAGGAAACGGCAACCCACTCCAGTGTTCTTGCCTGGAGAATCCCAGGGATGGGGGAGCCTGGTGGGCTGCCATCTATGGGGTCACACAGAGTTGGACACAACTGAAGTGACTTAGCAGCAGAAGCAAAAATAAATGAGTTACGTTTCCTCTAAATAAATAATATCTTAAAATTATGTAGAAAAATGACATGACCAAATAGACATGTAAAATTCAAAATGCTCTTGGAATACCCTTAGTTGCTTTGCCAAGTTTAATCTGCTTTCAGATTTATTGTTGTTGTGTTCAGTATTTGTTTGGCATCTACAGTGCACTGGAATGGGGAGTTAATGACCCCTGGCATAAGCACTGGGTGTGGAACATGGAAGTAACTGCCTGCCATCCTCTGTGATGCACTGATCATTGCATCACGCATTGAATTTGCCACCACTGTCATCCCTAGATTGTCCCTGCATTTACTTCCAGTTCTGGATTTTTTTTTTTTTGCTGAGGCTTCCACGTGCATACAGTATCTTTTAGAAGTTATGGAATTCAAAAAGAAAAATGTTTTTGTATACCACCTTGAATCTTGAATTTCATATCTTTGTTCCTTGAGTACTAGGCAGAAGAGTCTGAAATCACCCTCTGTAGTGGTAGAATTCTGTTTAGCAGGAACATTTACATTTTGGCTGAAATTATGTTGAAGTAGAGATTAGTGAGTATACAAGATGCTTTTGAGTAATGAAACAAAATTGAAAGCTACATTCTGGATCTCTTAGTATTGTATGGCACCACCTTCTACATAATACAGATGCAGTTTTCATTGTATTTTCTCTTTCTAGAAATCTAGCAGCCTTATGGCTTTTAAAAAACCTAAATAGCCAGTTCTCTTATTTATATATATATTTTCGCTGTTTAAATGTGCATGTTTCTAAGGGTTCTACTTTTAATATGTTTGTCTCTGCCCTTACCCTTGTTTCCTATTACTGACTTATTATCCCATACAGATGACTAACATCAGATTTCAGCTTGCAACCCCTTGTTCAGCACCATCTTAGATTTTCAGCTACCTATTTGCCATTTCCAGTTGAACACTGTGCTAGCTGTTTGATCAAGTCATAATTTCTTTTTTTCTCTCCAATTTTTGTCTGTGTTCTATTATTCCCCTAATTATCCTCATTTGAAGCGTTGTGTGCATCTCTTAAATCTTGTGTGGTCTCCTGATCTTTTGAGTCACTCACTCTCCAGGTGTTACATTTTCTCTTCTCTTTGTATCTCCCACATTCTCTCTCCAGTCCAAGTCTTATCCTTGTAAACTAACTGGTCTCTTTCACTCCCTTCCTATCATAATTCTCAACATACAACAAATACATGTTAAGTGAAAAAGATATCTTTAAAACCCCATAAATTTTAAAATTAAACCACCCATGGAACAAAGAGAAAATAGCAATTAAAAACACGTCAAACGGAAAAATAGCTACCTTTTAAAATTTGTAAGATACAAATTAAACTAGTATTGACAGGGAAAGGTATTATAACATAAAAATATGTATTAGAAATTTTTAAAAACTTAATATCAATGAGATAAACATAAAACTTGAGACATTAGAATCAGAGCAAGAGAATAAACCCATAAAAAAAGTAGAAATGAAGGAAATAGTAAAACTAAGAGCAAAAAGTAATGAAATATAAAACAACAAGGAGGCCAACAAAGTAAAACATGAAGTTTTTTAAAAGACTAACAAAGTTTACAAACTTCTGGCAAGCTTAGTCAGGTTAAAACAACAAGAAATAAATAATATGAATAATTAAAGGGGAGCCATAACTTCACGTGTAGAAGTTACAAAGATAGTTGGGAAACCATTACACATATCAAAATAACTGAAATAAAAAATGCATGAATTGTTGTTTTCAAGAGAGAAGACCAATTGGAACTCTCTGACTTTACTGGTGGGAGTATAATTTTGTATAACTGCCTTAAAAAATCTGTTGGGCAGTATATACCAAAGCTGATTACTAGCTTACTCTATGATTCATCAATCTATTTCTAGGCTTATGTCTAAGAGGAGTAAATACATACATTTAACAAGTAATGAAGAAGAATATTCTTAATAGCTTTTGCATATATGCTTTAATCTGGAGTCAGCTGAAGTGTCGAAATAGAAGAAATAAATACATTGACATGTAGTTATTTCATTCATATAATTAAATACTACACGGAAATAAAGAAGAGTGAGCTACTGCTGTGTAACAGCTTGGATGACTCTTGTAAGAATGATGACAAAGAAAAGGGAATCAGACACATCCTACTGCAGAACTCTACTCATATAGAATTTAAGAGTGGGCAAAACTAATTTGATTATTGAAGTCAGAATAGTTACCTTTGGCATAATATCAATTGGGAAAGGGCAGAAAGGAGCCTTTTGGTTGCTAAAAATATTCCATATCTAGATCTATGTGGTGGTTACACACCATTGTAAAATTTCATAAATCAGGCAGTGTACTTCATCAGGCAATTTACTTAACATTAAATAGCATACACATATTTAACATGTGTATGTTATTTCTTAATAAATATTTTGCAGAATGTACTGAAAACACATAAGATAAAGAATAAAATGATACTGTGTAGAACTTTATGCTAATAACTGGATAATTTTGATTATATGGGAACAGTCTTAGGATAATATGTTACCAAAAGCTGGCTCAAAAAAAAAAAATGAGAGAAGTAGAATGATTGCATAAATACTAAAGAGTAAATAAATTGTTGAAAACCTTCCCACAAAGAAAATACCAGATCATACAGATAATTCAAAAGCTGTACCAGGAAGTACAAAAAGAGGGAACACTTCAGTTCATTTAATGAATCTAGTAAAATCTTGTCAAAACCAGGCAAAGGTAGAAAAAGGAAATTTTAGGGAAGTTTTACTCATGATTTTGTATTTTAAATTTTTAAATAATATGAACAAATTAATTATGTTAAAAAAGATTTTATACAAAAACTAAAGTGATTTTAAAGAAATTTTTTTTGTTGTTTTTAGTATATTCTGCAAAAAACTAAAGATCCAGTTTCCCCCTCAGTCAGTCTCTCCCATCAGGAAGCTTCCATAAGGCTCTTATCCTTCTCCATCAGAGGGCAGACAGACAGAAAACCACAATCACAGAAAACTAACCAATCTAATCACATGGACCACAGCCTTGTCTAACTCAATGGAGCTATGAGCCATGCCATGTGGGGCCACCCAAGATGGACGGGTCACAGTACAGAGAATGACAAAATGTCCACTGGAGAAGGGAATGGCAAACCACTTCAGTATTCTTGCCTTGAGAACCCCGTGAACAGTATGAAAAGGCAAAATGATAGGACAC
The DNA here is from genome assembly GCF_000754665.1 of Bison bison bison. Lineage (NCBI taxonomy): Eukaryota > Metazoa > Chordata > Mammalia > Artiodactyla > Bovidae > Bison > Bison bison. The sequence continues at coordinate 4,635,181 of NW_011495057.1, read as the reverse complement.
TGAAAGAGGAACTCCCCAGGTCAGTAGGTGCCCAATATGCTACTAGAGATCAGTGGAGAAATAAGTCCAGAAAGAATGAAGAGACAGAGCCAAAGCAAAAACAACACCCAGTTGTGGATTTGACTGGTGATGGAAGCAAGGTCCATCTGTAATGGACCTTGATGATGTAAAGAACAATATTGCATAGGAACCAGGAATGTTAGGTCCATGAATCAAGGCAAATTAGAAGTGGTCAAACAGGAGATGCAAAGAGTGAACATTGACATTTTAGGAATCAGCAAATTAAAATGAACTGGAATGGGTGAATTTAATGCAGATGACCATTATATCTACTACTATGGTCAAGAATCCCTTAGAAGAAATGGAGTAGCCATCATAGGCAACAAAAGAGTCTGAAATGCAGTACTTGGATGCAACCTTAAAAATGACAGAACGATCTCTGTTCATTTCCAAGGCAAACCGTTCAGTACCACAGTAATCCAAGCATATGCCCCAACAAGTAACGCGGAAGAAGCTGAAGTTGAACGGTTCTATGAAGACCTACAAGACTTTCTAGAACACCCAAAAAAGATGTCCTTTTCATTATAGGGGACTGGAATGCAAAAGTAGGAAGTCAAGAAACACCTAGAGTAACAGGAAAATTGGCCCTGGAGTACAGAATGAAGCAGGGCAAAGTCTAATAGAGTTTTACCAAGAGAACGCACTGGTCATAGCAAACACCCTCTTCCAACAACACAAGAGAAGACTCTACACATGGACGTCACCAGATATATGGAATTTAGAAAGATGGTAACAATAACTCTGTATACGAGACAGCAAAAGAGACACTGATGTATAGAACAGTCTTATGGACTCTGTGGGAGAGGGAGAGGGTGGGAAGATTTGGGGGAATGGCATTGAAACATGTAAAATATCATGTAGGAAATGAGTTGCCAGTCCAGGTTCGATGCACGATGC
>NW_011495057.1:4627500-4634124 GCF_000754665.1 Bison bison bison | reverse complement strand
GAGGGAGAGGGTGGGAAGATTTGGGGGAATGGCATTGAAACATGTAAAATATCATGTAGGAAATGAGTTGCCAGTCCAGGTTCGATGCACGATGCTGGATGCTTGGGGCTGGTGCACTGGACGGCCCAGAGGGTTGGTATGGGGAGGGAGGAGGGAGGAGGGTTCGGGATGGGGAACACATGTATACCTGTGGCGGATTCATTTTGATTTTTGGCAAAACTAATACAATTATGTAAAGATTAAAAATAAAATAAAATTAGAAAAAAAAATAAATAAATAAATTGAAAAGTAAAAAAAAAAAGAGAAGACTCTACACATGGACGTCACCAGATAGTCATTGCCGAAATCAGATTGATTATATTCTTGGCAGCCAAACATGGAGAAGCTCTATACAGTCAGCAAAAGCAAGACTGGGACCTGACTGTGGCTCAGATTATGAACGCCTTATTGCCAAATTTAGACTTAAATTGAAAAAAGTAAGGGAAACCACTAGACCATTCAGATATAACCTAAGTCAAATCCTTTATGACTCTACAGTGGAAGTGAGAAATAGATTTAAGAGACTAGATCTGGTAGAATACCTGATGGACTATGGACAGAGGTTCATGACATTGTACAGGAGACAGTGATCAAGACTCTCCCCAGGAAAAAAAAATGAAATGCAAAAGAAAAGAGAAATGAAGTGCAAGAAAAGAAATGCAAAAAAGCAAAATGGCTGTCTGAGGAGGCCTTACAAATAGCTGTGAAAAGAAGAGAATTGAAAAGCAAAGGAGAAAAGGAACAGTACTCCCATTTGAATGCAGAGTTCCAAAGAATAGCAAGGAGAGATAAGAAAGCCTTCTTCACTGATCAGTGCAAAGAAGTAGAGGAAAATAATAGAATGGGAAAGACTAGAGATCTCTTCAAGAAAATTAGATATACCAAGGGGACATTTCATGCAAAGATGGGCTCAATAAAGGACAGAAATGGTATGGACCTAATAGAAGCAGAAGATATTAATAAGAGATGGCAGGAATACACAGAAGAACTGTACAAAAAAGATCTTCATGACCCTGATAATCATGATGGTGTGATCACTCACCTAGAGCCAGACATCCTGGAATGTGAAGTCAAGCGGGCCTTAGGAAGCATCACTATGAACAAAGCTAGTGGAGGTGATGGAATTCTAGTTGAGCTATTTCAAATTCTAAAAGATGATGCTGTGAAAGTGCTGCACTCAATATGCCAGAAATTTTGGAAAACTCAGCAGTGGCCACAGGACTGGAAAAGGTCAGTTTTCATTCCAGTCTCTAAGAAAGGCAATGCCAAAGAATGCTCAAACTACCACACAATTGCACTCATCTCACACACTTGTAAAGTAATGCTCAAAATTCTCCAAGCCAGGCTTCAACAATACGTGAATCATGAACTTCCAGATGTTCAAGCTGGTTTCAGAAAAGGCCGAGGAACCAGAGAACAAATTGCCAACATCTGCTGGATCATCAAAAAAGCAAGAGAGTTCCAGAAAAACATCTATTTCTGCTTTGTTGACTATGCCAAAGCCTTTGACTGTATGGATCACAATAAACTGTGGAAAATTCTTCAATAGTTGGGAATACCAGGCTATCTGACCTGCCTCTTGAGAAATCTGTATGCAGGTCAGGAAGCAACAGTTAGAACTGGACATGGAACAGCAGATTGGTTCCAAATAGGAAAAGGAGTATGTCAAGGCTGTATATTGTCACCCTGCTTATTTAACTTATATGCAGAATACATCATGAAAAACGATGGGCTGGAAGAAGCACAAGCTGAAATCAAGATTGCTGGGAGAAATATCAATAACCTCAGATATGCAGATGACACCACACTTGGCAGAAAGTGAAGAACAACTAAAGAGCCTCTTGATGAAAGTGAAGGAGGAGAGTAAAAAAGTTGGCCTAATGTTCAACATTCAGAAAACTAAGATCATGGCACCTGGTCCTATCACTTCATGGCAAACAGATGGGGAAACAGTGGCAGACTTTATTTTGGCGGGGCTCCAAAATCACTGCAGATGATGATTGCAGCCATTAAATTAAAAGACACTTACTCCTTGGAAGTTATGACCAACCTAGACAGCATATTAAAAAGCAGAGCCATTACTTTGCCAACAAAGGTCTGTCTAGTCATTTTCCCGGTAGTCACGTATGGATATAAGAATTGGACTCTAAAGGAAGCTGAGCACAGAAGAATTGATGCTTTTGTACTGTGGTGTTGGAGAAGACTCTCGAGAGTCCCTTGGACTGCAAGGAGATCCAGCCAGTCCATTCTAAAGGAGATCAGTCCTGAGTGTTCATTGGAAGGACTGATGTTGAAGCTGAAACTCCAGTACTTTGGCCACCTGATGCGAAGAGCTGACTCATTTGAAAAGACCCTGATGCTGGGAAAGATTGAAGGTGGGAGAAGAAAGGGATGACAAAGGATGAGATGGTTGGATGGCATCACCAACTCAATGGACATGAGTTTGGGTAAGCTCCGGGAGTTGGTGATGGACAGGGAGGCCTGGCATGCTGCAGTTTATGGGTCACAAAGAGTCAGACCGACTGAGCGACTGAACTGAACTGACTGAAAGTGATTTGGCTTCCCGGGTGGCAGCAGTGATAAATAATCTGCCTGCCAGTGCAGGAGACCCAAGAGACATGGGTTCAGTCCCTGGGTTGGGACAATCCCTTGGAGAAGGGAATGGTCTATATTCTTGCCTGGAGAGTTCTATGGACAGAGGAGCCTGGAGGACTGTAATCCATGGGGTTGCAAAGAGTTGGACATGACTGAGTGTACATGCAAAAATGATTTGATCACAAGAATACAAAGTAGGTTCAATCTCAGGAAATCAATTAATTAAATTTACCACATTAGCAGTTTAAAGGAGATAAATTATATGTTTACCTCAGGAACTGCAGAAAAAACCAAATTCAGTGTCCTTTTACAATTTAAAAAGAACACTTAATTAGAAATAGGCAGTAATATCCTTGCCCTAATAAAGACTGTTGAAAATATCATATTCAGCAAGCATTATAATTAGTGGAGAAATTTTAATGCAATAATTGCTTTATAATAAAGCCATTAGTAAGGCTTCCTGGGTGATTAGTCCAACAATAGATAAAATAAAAATGAATTTACTAATAAAAAACCCAGGTAGCACTGAAATTGAAAAGAACCAAATTAAACTGTTATTTGAAGGTTATATGTTTGTATATAAAGCAAAATTCAAGAATCTAAAGACAAGTTATTATAACAAAGCGTTAGCACAGTTGCTGTGTACCAAGTCAAATAATACAAGTTAATCGAATTTTTATTCATCACCAAAAAAGTTAGAAAATATGAAATGTAAAATAATTCCTTTTAAATTAAGCACAAAAAATAGGTACTTAGAAATAAATATTATAAGATGTATAAGACTATGGAGAAAATGATAAAATTATTAAAAGATATTTAAAAGACTTAAATGATCAGATTTAGCTTGAGTTAGGAGACTCAATATTCTTACACTATCAAGTATCCTAATTTGATATAAGAACTTATAGCTATTCCAGTGAAAATTTCAATAGGTTTTAAAATGTATTTTTATACATATTTTAATTTTTTGGAACTTGCTCACAGATTAAAAAATATTTACAGAAAAACAAAAGGTCAAGAATAGCCAATATGCCCTTGAAGAAAAGGAACAGGCAGGGTCAGATTTGTAATCAACTTATAATTAATCTGTAGTATTTAGGATGACATGGTATTTGTTTTTGCTTGTATTTCCAAGTGGCCTTGGGACTTCCCTGGTGGCTCATATGGTAAAAAAATGCCTGCAGTGCAGGAGACCAGGTTCAGTCCTTGGGTCAGGAAGATCCCTTGGAGAAGGGAATGGCTACCCACTCCAGTAATTTTGCCTGGAGAATTCCATGGGCAGAAGAGCCTGGTGGGCTGTACAGTCCATGGGGTCACAAAGAGTCGGACATGACTGAGCAACAAACACCAATTAGGATGACATGATATTTGTCATGTCAAAATAATCTCCAAAGGAGGTAGTAGACAGTATAGAAGGGAGGTATTTATAACACATATTGCTGGAAAAAGTATTACTTTCCTAAATATGTAAGAAATAGCCACAAATTAACAAGAGAACTCAAATCACCTAATAAGAATATGTGAAATTAACAGAAATGAACAGACATTTTATAGACAGGAACCATGAAGATCCAGTAAACATGTGAATGCACTGATCCTCATCAGTAATATGGGAAATGCAAGTTCAGACAGAAGAACAGTTTGAGAAGACCACATAGAAACTAGTTGGGCACACAGGGGTTTGCTGCTGCTGCTGCTGCTGCTGAGTCGCTTCAGTCGTGTCTGACTCTGTGTGACCCCATAGACGGCAGCCCACCAGGCTCCCCTGTCCCTGGGATTCTCCAGGCAAGAGCACTGGAGTGGGTTGCCATTTCCTTCTCCAGTGCATGAAAGTGAAAGTGAAGTCGCTCAGTCGTGCCCGACTCTAGCGACCCCATGGACTGCAGCCCACCAGGTTCCTCCATCCATGGGATTTTCTAGGCAAAAGTACCGGAGTGGGGTGCCATTGCCTTCTCCACACAGGTGTTTAATAGTTACTATGTCTATATTATAATATGTATGTTATAAACATTCTTTGTAAGCATTTAACATTTAACTTAGAAAGCAAAATTATCAGAACCATAAGTAAGCAATCAGTATGACTTGTCATAAATATAAGATAAATATAAAAGTAATACAATTAATGCAAAATAATATTTAAAAAATTCTAACTATATACTCATACCTGCAAAGGTTTGGGAGCCTGAAACCTGTTCTTTCATTGTTACAAGTAAGTTTATCAAGGTTTGTAGAGGTAATAAAGACATATTACCATCTAAGACTTTTTTCTCTGTATAATTAGAAAAAGCAGTATCTAGACTTTATATGTTTATATAGTGCATATCTCACACTTTGGGAAACATTAACCTAGGGTGTTAACTTTTTATTCCTTGTCTGATCCTTCAATTTAAGATAACAAATTTATTCATTTCCTGCTATGTACAAGGCATTAGGCTATCAGTTTGTAAAGAAGATGAACATTATACAAATATGGTTATTTGAATACATGTCTTTCTTTCCTGTATAGCCCCCTAAGGGCTTATAGTTTACTAGTGAAAATTAATGTATAGCAATAAATATAGTATAAAGTAAATGGATTATGCACGTTAGTAGAAGTACTAGTGAAGTGCTAAAATAGTTCATAGCAAATAACCAGGCATCAGTTAGCTTTGCAAGTATCTGTGTCAAGAGCAAACAAAGTGGAAGAAACTTCCAAGAAAAGTCTTAAGGCAGCAGCATTCCTGGCAGCCTTAGGAACAGCATAGGGTAATCATGGCTGCAGCAAACGGAGCCAAAGTGAAGGGTGGATGTGAGGCTTGCGTGGTATCCTCTGTGTTTCTCAGGAGAGTTTCTTACACCTCATAGGTTCTTCATCAACACTTGTAAATAATTGAAAGCTGGTGATTAAAACCAATGGAAAAAAAAAAAGGAGACATTTCTTTGAGAACTAAATGGTGACACAGTCTGTTAGAACCACACCTAAATAGAACATAAGATTTCTCTTAAGTATGTAACAGACTGTATAATTCCTATCATAAAGTGATTGAGTGGCAGGTGAAATCCTGTAAAAAAGATCCTCATATCAAGACAAAAGGTTAATTTTGTCCCATTAACCATATTGCTTAGGCAAGCTTTCAACTGAGTCTGAACATGTTTTGTTTTTCAGAGATTGCCTCTGTGGGTACGGAGAGTTTTAGCATATGCCACATAATGCAGTAGAAGAAAATATTATACTTAGGAAAAACCAAGTTCAAATAACAGTTGACGGAACCATCTGTGTAGTCTTCCTTGCTAACATGGGCATAATCCATATTTTGCCTGCTTTATAGGGATATTGTGAAGAGCAGATCACGTTTGTATGAAAGTTCTTGGTAGACGCGAAGCGCCTGACAAATGTTGCATATGGTACATCATTTAAATAATGTCTGTGTATAAGTCTGCACATAATACCCAAGTATGTATGCACACATTCATATAACTTATATATAAAATGTGCTTCAGTTAATTTATTATTATAATCTAGAATAATTTCATCTAATGCTAATGAATTAGGACTATGAATTATTGGGTCAGAGTGCATTGAAACCAGGTATCCTCTGTCCATGAAGTTGATTATATAGAAAAGCAGAATCAAATATTAGAACAAACTTAGAAAGCATCACTACAAACAAAGCTAGTGGAGGTGATAGAATTCCAGTTGAGCTATTCCAAATCCTGAAAGATGATGCTGTGAAAGTGCTGCACTCAATATGCCAGCAAATTTGGAAAACTCAGCAGTGGCCACAGGACTGGAAAAGGTCAGTTTTCATTCCAGTCCCAAAGAAAGGCAATGCCAAAGAATGCTCAAACTACCACACAATTGCACTCATCTCACACGCTAGTAAAGTAATACTCAAAATTCTCCAAGCCAGGCTTCAGCAATATGTGAACTATGAACTTCCTGATGTTCCAGCTGATTTTAGAAAAGGCAGAGGAACCAGAGATCAAATTGCCAATATCCGCTGGATCATG
>NW_011495057.1:4606362-4627305 GCF_000754665.1 Bison bison bison | reverse complement strand
TTATTTAACTTATATGCAGAGTACATCATGAGAAACGCTGGACTGCAAGAAACACAAGCTGGAATCAAGATTGCCAGGAGAAATATCAATCACCTCAGATATGCAGATGACACCACCCTTATGGCAGAAAGTGAAGAGGAACTCAAAAGCCTCTTGATGAAAGTGAAAGTGGAGAGTGAAAAAGTGGGCTTAAAGCTCAACATTGAGAAAACGAAGATCATGGCATCTGGTCCCATCACTTCATGAGAAATAGATGGGGACACAGTGGAAACAGTGTCAGACTTTATTTTTCTGGGCTCCAAAATCACTGCAGGTGGTGACTGCAGCCATGAAATTAAAAGATGCTTACTCCTTGGAAGGAAAGTTATGACCAACCTAGACAGCATATTCAAAAGCAGAGACGTTACTTTGCCAACAAAGTTTCGTCTAGTCAAGGCTATGGTTTTTCCTGTGGTCATGGATGGATGTGAGAGTTGGACTGTGAAGAAGGCTGAGCACCGAAGAATTGATGCTTTTGAACTGTGGTGTTGGAGAAGACTCTTGAGAGTCCCTTGGACTGCAAGGAGATCCAACCAGTCCATTCTGAAAGAGATTAGCCCTGGGATTTCTTTGGAAGGAATGATGCTAAAGCTGAAACTCCAGTACTTTGGCCACCTCATGCGAAGAGCTGACTCATTGGAAAAGACTCTGATGCTGAGAGGGATTGGGGGCAAGAGGAGAAGGGGACGGCAGAGGATGAGATGGCTGGATGGCATCACTGACTCGATGGACGTGAGTCTGGGTGAACTCCGGGAGTTGGTGATGGACAGGGAGGCATGGCATGCTGCGATTCACGGGGTCGCAAAGAGTCGGACACGACTGAGCGACTGATCTGATCTGAGTAGCAATGAAATCTAATGAACAAAGAGCATGTAAAAACCACAAAGATGAAATATTATTCAGAGACAGCATCAGGCAACAATAAATATGAAAGCTAGAGAAACATGTAAATAGATGAATGTATAAATGGAAAAAGTAATTATAAATAAGAAATTAAAATGTCCAATAATATTATTGGATTGAAACATATTATGGAGAGCAGGAGAGCAAAACAAAAATCTTGGGGAAATAATGTCTAAGAAAACTAAGAATTGTAAATGAAAGGCATAATAGGTAAATACCAACTAAGCTAAAGAAACAAGTTTCTCCTAAGCTAAAGAAACAAGTGAAAACTATGATAGTGTTGTTAATTGGCTATCTTCCAATGTAAAATAAAAAGTTTAATAAAAAAAAAAGCAAGTGAATAGTTTGAGAGGCAGTTAATATTTAAAAATATTATTATTTGTTTGCCTAAAACCCACTGGCCATGTTCTGCAAGGATCAAATATATTTAATACATTCTGGGGGGGGAAAGTGATGAAATTTTTGCTTCTAATTTTGGACAAGATTTGTAAGTTAGATGCATAACCTCTTGATATATTTTTGTAGTAGCGTACTGTATTTTAAAAATTACTAGTAAGTAAGTGATTGAGAGATATTTGAAGGAAATATACACTATACTTTAGAAATCAAAGTGGCATTGATAAACCTAGCTTGACAAAGTCTGATATTAACATACTCCCCTTAAGATGAATCTAAGGATTATCTTGTGTATTTTGTAAGTGTGGCTTATAGTAAGGAAGCAAAAATGAGCCTCCTGATTTCATGATAAAGAAATGCCCAGATATGCAAATTTAATTATGAATAGTGACTGCATGTTTAATAAAGATCATTTTTTAAGAAAGAGGAAGAAGAGAAGAATGGAAAGAGGGAGGGTACATGGAAAGAAGAATGCAAGGAAGGGTGGAAGGGAGAAGTGAATGACCAAATAAGACAGCTGAAAACTGGCAGGAAGCCCTCCAAGCTTAATGTCTATACCCACTAGGACTGAAATCGTTTTGGTGGAAGACGGATCCTTTTAGCACCATAATTGGATCTGGATTGATTTCATTTTGTTATACAAATTTAAATTATTCCAAAACAGACATTCCCAAACTGCTGATATTAATTTGCATCTAGTTCATTCACTCATTCATTCATTCATCAATTACTGAGTTTCAGACACACGACCAGCCTTGTGCCTAGGCAGTGAGCACACAGCGGCACACATCATAGATAGGGTTTCGTGTTTCTCTTGGCAAAGAATGAAAGTGGGGCTTCCCTGGTGGTTACTGGTAAAGAATCTGCCTGCCAGTGCAGGAAACACGGATTTGATCCCTGATCCTGGAAGATCTTACATGTGGCAGAGCAACTAAGCCTGTGTGCCCCAACTGAGACAGCAGAGCTGTGCCACAACTATTGTGCTAAAGAGCCCGGGAGATGCAACTGCTGAAGCCCTAATGCTCTAGGTCCCTGCTCTGGAACATAGAAGCCACCACAGTGAGAAGCCCACACAGCAGTGAGGACCCAGCACAGCCAAAATTAAATAAAATTTATCAAGAATTAAACCTTCAAAAAGCAAATATACCTTCATATAGTGAATTATGCATGTATTAAGATGGTGAGAAGTTGACAGGAAAGAGGAATATTCCCAAATACCTAGTAAGAATGTTCACAATGAAATTACAAAATGTCTTTTAAAAGAATGACTGAATATCACCTAGACTTTTAAAGAATATCTAAAAAAAAAAAAGATTACAGTGCTTGCCTTGCATAGATTCTATAAAAAATGTTGACTTTCATATTACTATTTTTTCTTAATGTTCCTGCTCGTATTCTAAGCTGTGCTTCTTTAAGGAGCAGAAGCCCTATTGGCAAAGGGTCCCATACTTGCTCAGTTTATATTTTAGAACATTTCTTATATGGAAAATGCCTAGGTTTATAAGATATTATCAGGAAGGCTTTGGCAAACTTAGCTTATTAAAAAGCAGAAACATCACTTTGCTGACAAAGGTCTATATAGTCAAAGCTATGGTTTTTCTAGTAGTTATGTATGAATGTGAGAGTTGGACCATAAAAAAGGCTGAATGCTGAAGAACTAATGCTTTCAAACTATGGTGCTGGAGAAGACTCTTGAGAGTCCCTTGGACAGCGGTGATAAAACAGTCAATCCTAAAGGAAATCAACCCTGAATATACAATGGAAGGACTGATGCTGAAGCTGAAGCTCCAGTACTTTGGCCACCTGATGCAAAGAGCCCACTGGAAAAGACCCTGATGCTGGGAAGGATTGAGGTCAGGAGGAGAAGGGGGCGACAGAGGATGAGATGTTTAGATGGCATCACCGACTCAATGGACATGAGTTTGAGCAAGCTCCAGGAGATAGTGGATGACAGAAGAGCCTGGCGTGCTGTAGTCCATGGGGTCACAAAGTGTTTGGACACTACTTAGCGACTGAACAAAGAAATTAATAATAATTGTGCAGAGGTTTCTCAAGTCCACAGTTTAATTTTCTGGGATAGACTGTGGGAAGGCTGGGTCTTTCCTGGTTGTATGATGCAGATTGTAGGTATTTTTCTGGCAGCAGTCTGGTTCCCTCCAGTAAATTTCTGTGAAAACTCTTATTCTTGGGTGTACTTATAAAAAGCCCAAATCAGTTCACTTCTGTGTGGTTCAGACATTCCTTGATAAATGCTCTATGCCAGGCAGTGTGCTGGGTGATAGAGTCATGGAGGGGAAATAAGACATTATTCCTTAAGTGACAGGAAACCTTAGAATGTAAAGTGAATAGTTGATTTGAATATGATATAGTAAATTCTAAGCTAAAAGTAGACACTAAAAAATAAGAACCTCTGAAGAAGGAAGCGGGTAGTAGAAAAAACTAGCGATGGAGAGGTGGGTATGGAACCCATCCTGTAGCCAGGAGGAGACACAGTGAGTTTCAAGCAGAATGGAGAACCAGCATGGTAATAGTTACTAATTCCTTTTTGTAAATGTGCACCCCACCATGTAAATGTGGGTGTATTCTTGGTGTCCTGGAGTTCCAGGCTTCCTGGAGTTTTCTGTGAGTCACTTTCTGTGAGTCACAGACAAGGACACTTCATCTCTCTCGGGACCTCACTTTGATTGTCTATGATGAGGAAGTTGACATAGTCATTCACTTGTCCCTTTCAGTTCTAAAAATCCCCAATATATACAGATAAGTTTGTGCTGGTATCTTTGAAAAGATGAATAATACTGGGGGCATTTTATTCTACTTTTTAAAAGATATTTTTGGAATGATGAATGAGGAGGGATTTAAGAAATCCAAATAATTTCAGTTAAATCAAGGTGTTAAAAAGAACCCCACCACTTAAACATTTATAGCCATTGTAACAGCTCAGTATGTTTTATAATAGGTAAAGCCAAGGAAGCAGGCCTCTAGGCTCAAAAACTTACTGTTGAAGAGTACAAACAACAAAAATATAAAGGTAAACACCCACAGTGCTGTGTGGGTGTAATTGCTAACAAGCTTTATGGAGCAGGTGGGATTTTAGAAACAATCTGAAGGAGAAGAGAAGGGTGGTGTGGCACGCTTCAGTAGGAAAGCTTTCAAGTGGAAGGGATGGACAGGAGACGGCAGAACCCAAAATGAAAATACAGAGGAAAAGAGATGCAGAAAAGAATGACCAGAGTAGGAGGACAGGAGGCGAGGTATCTCAGTTGAGTAAGAGTACTGAAGGATCAGGTGATGTGGGCACATACAAAGTCATCCAAATGACCCAAATAAGAGGGAGCATGTTCTTTAGACAAAACACGGATTGCCAAAGTGTGCAGTATTCCTTTTACAGTAGAATAGCTGGAAGGATAGGTTAGGAATGTAAACAAGGGAGAATCACTGACTCCACGGGAGCCTTCATCTAAAGAGGAGTGGAAGGAAGCAGAGATTTTGGTTTTTTAATTTTACAATGTACAGGTATCCATCATTCACACGTTAATTAACTGTGTGTAAATATTTGTATTATGTCTTGCATAGACACAGGATGGGTAGGACAGAGCCCTCTTCCTACCCCTACAGCCCTTTGGAGATGAATCAATTTTATTGAAACAATTTTGATACAGCATATAATGAATTCTAAGAGAATCAAGAGGAAACTTTTATGATTTAATATGAAATAAAACTCCTGTGACAGCGTTTTGATATTTATGATGAATCTCTAGTAAATGGTACTAGTCCTTGTGAAGACTTCACCAGACTGTCTGCATTCTCAACTTGACTTTAGGACAGAAGTTATATACTTAAGAAAATATGTCTTAATGAATCCTAAAATATTTTTTTTTCTCGCTCACAAAACTTGGTGGGTTTTTAAAATGTATTGCCAGCTTTTGGGATTGGATCTCCATGGACATATGGTGCAATTTAATGGTCCTGCAATACAGTACTTAATGTTCCCATTTCTCCATCTCTCCAACTGTATATCCCCAGTGTTTTCCAGCCGCACATCTTCATTTTGACGATGGTGGGACAGAAGGGGTGTTTCAGACTTTTTAAGGTGAAAACAAAGAGTGTATGGTTGGAATAACTGACAAGAAAAATAGATGCTAATTTGGTGTAAGGCAAGAATTTTGACTTCTTAGATTTATGTGTATAAAAGATATTATTTAAACTACAGTTTCCCCACTCCCCATTTCATAGCTTTCTTGAATGATATGAATGATTGCAAAACAGTCAGTACAGGAAGTTAATTACTGTGAATCGTAAATCCCTTTGAACTAGGAACCAGCAAAATATTACAGTCATGGGTGATTGTTTTTTAGTTGCCAAGTCATGTCTGACTCTGCGACCCCATAAACTACAGCATGCCAAGCTTCCCTGTCCTTGACTATCTCCCAGAGTTTGCTCAAACCCATGTCCATTGAGTCAGTGATCCTATCTAACCATCTAGGGGCAAATTCCTTAACTCAAAAACATCCAGCACAAACAGTGTTTTGTTTTGTTTTAACCTTTACTACAGAAATAATTTAGTTTATGTTATTCAGTTTCTTCCACTTCACTGATTTCTGGTACTGTGTAAGGTAGAAGAGAGATTTGCCAGCAGAAACAGACAACCCCTAAGTAGAACCTTAGGAACGAAAATCATGAATGTGCGACACCTCTTAAGACTGACCATTGAACAGTCAGTGAACAAAATTTATTGAGTGTTCACTTTATGGATAACATTATAGGAGATTAATTCAGGTCAGTTTACAATGGCATAGAAATAAACTGCAGCTGAATCTGTAACATTAAATAAGATCATTTAGATGAAGATCTTTTAGTAGAGGAAATACGCTAGGTCCCTTGGAAGAGACTTCAGTTATCTGAATCAGGAGAAATTGGAGAACTAGAATGAATAAGTAAGTCTAATAAAGCATCCCTTTCCAAGGGAAATTTAGGCTTAAATTCAGTTTTTAATGTTAGACATCAAGTTCAAGAGCACAAAAAAACAAATCTCTGAGGAAATTTGTTAGGAGACAGTTTATTTCATGTAAGAAAATAAAATAATTCTTCATGAACTTAAAGGTAATAAATTCCTTCCATGAAATTTAGTGTAATTCATAGAACATAAGAAAAAACAGGGTTTTTTTTTTTGCGGATTTAATTATTTCCTGTTTTTTGACTATTGATGATACCTTTAAAAGTATTTTAATGTTATTTTATCTAATTTTCAGAGAGAATCCAAGAAGAGCTGAAAAAATGGTTCTTCTTTTTTACCCCTTGATTTCAGAGTTGGGAGTAGCTTAGACATGTCTTCATGGAGTTTTGGGTTTTATTTGTACAGTAAATATTCTTAAATATATTTTTCTTATACCACATGTGCCTGTGCAAAATTTCTCTATAATTTTTTTTAATTGCATTTTTCTGAGTCATTTAAAACAGAAATCTTTCTCCAGATTCTTTCTGACTAATCGTTCTCTATCATTTTATTTTCCTGTCCAGAGGAGTCTTCTTTAGTCCCTATTCTGTTCTGAATTACCTTTCTTATTCCACCAAATACCCGCAACAGACTGTGAGCAACTTGCTTGGCATGTAGTAGACATTTTTGTATCAGTTCTGAATTCAAGGAAGTTATTTCCATTTTAGACCTCAGGTGAAATCTTTTCTTTCTTAGGGAGCTTTTTCTAACGCTTGTAGACCATATTAACCCATTCTTATCTGGTATGTTTCCACTGCCTTCTCTTTGCCAACATTGACTGGTACTTGGTCCTGAACCGCTTTACTATGTTAGGTGAGCAAAATCCTTGTAGCAGTTTAATCTTTGAATGTGTTCTTTTCTCCTTGAGTTTAGGAATCAAGTTGCATAGCTCTTGGTTATTAAGCTCTTAGCATATGTCAGACATTCTGTAAAGTTTTATACAGTCTTTAATATCTAGACATTAACTACATCTGTAATGTCTTCCTTTTAACCACCATAAAAACACACAATAGAAAATTGATCCTGGCATTTTAAAATTAATTATTTGGGTGAACTTTTCATCATTAGTAGCTTTCATTCCACTTTACTCATTTCCCCCCTCTCTGTTCAGTGACTTATTTTCACACAAATTCAGAATTACTTGGAAAATGACCAAACTAAATTAGTAAAATATCTGAAGTATTAAGTATCTGTGGAAAGCTGTAGGTACATTATTTTCACTCACGTATAATATCCACTTGCTTGCCAGCAAAATACTGCCGAATAAAAGTGCCACTCATCTTAAATATGTCTCATGTGTAATATATCTGTTCTTAGAATGGTAATGCGTATTGCTATAGTCCTTGAAAACAGCTTTTTTTTCCACAAGTGAGGTTGAATCTTTTTTACATGTTCTACAGGTCCTCCTCTTCCTTCGCACCCACAACCCTGTCACCAACTTGGGACATTCTTCATGCTATTAATTTCTGACATTTTATTTTATAAACATTTGTTTAACCCTTGATAACTGTGATACAATCTAAATTACTGCATTCTAGTTTAAGGGAGAATTTTTACCTTTTTCTTTGCTTGTTTGGCTGTGCTGGGTCTTCACTGCAGCAAGTGGGGCCAGCCTCTAGTTGCAGCGTGTGGGCTTCTCACTGTAGCGGCTTCTCTTGGTGCTGAGCACGGGCTCTAGGGCCTTCAGGCTTCAGTAGTTGTGGCTCTCAGGCTCCAGAGCACGGGTTCAATAGTTATGGCACCCAGGCTTATTTGCTCTGTGGCATGTGGGTTCTTCCTGGACCAGGGATTGAACCCATGTCTCCTGCATTGACAGGTGGATTCTTTACCAATGAGCCAGCAGGGAAGCCCTAAAGAAATTTCAGTGCAGTTTTCAAGTCCACATAAGAGTGAGAAATAATCTTTGACAAGCAACTTTGTTATGCCATACAGCTCATCAGGTATTCCATTCCATCCCCATAATAACCTGTCAAGTAAAGAGTAATAAAGGTAGTTCTATTTAATGCAGACATGCTACATGGTAGGCATGGTACTAAGCACTTTTATATAGTTCTTACTTGCTTCTCACATCAACTCTAAATGTGAGTTTTATTATTTTTAATTTACAGGGAAGGAAACTAAGACTTGGGGCCATTAAATGATTTGTCACACAGCGAAATGATGAAGCCACTGCATAGTAACTAATTGCAGAAAGAGGATCCTAAAGTTGCTTTCCTACTAAGACTGCTGAGTTTATTTGGAATGAGTATTTTATAGCATCATTGGGCACATCTTAATTTCAGGGGGTTCCGACTGAGTTTGAGACTAATTCTTCCATGATAGCCACCACCAAAGTTTGGAATGGTGACATAGACAGGCTGTGAAATGTCCTTGAAAGATAGTTCTGTAACTTCATGCTTTGATGCTCAGACCACATACAATGATAGACAAAATATAAAGGGAGAAAACCAAATGGATTTAGTCAAGTTCAAAACAATTATCTACCTTTGAGATCTGAGAACCAAATTTAAAAACCAAGCAGTTATCCAGGTTAAAGCCAGAGGGTCTGCTGAACTCCATTCCTGAAATGAGAAGGTTAATTAGGGTTCTTGTTACCTATGGGACAAAGCCACACCTGCTACTTTTTTAGAGCAGGGCTTGGGGAGAAAATTCATTGTTCATGACAGGAAACTAGAAGAACTGTTCTATTGTTGATCAGTGTGTGAATCTCGGGCTTCTGAGCTGGAGAATTAAAGGGGCAGAAAGAGAGATACAGTTTGTGACTTAAAACTGAATTAGCCGTATGCTGGCCCTGTCACACCCCTGTAGCACAACAGATACACAGGAAATGCCCCTGTGTGACCTAGCCTGGTCTGGTAGCCTGGATGGCCAAGTAGAAGCAATGGCAAATCTACTAGAAAGGGAGGAATGAGCACATAAAAAAATCTTTCACTGCAAATGGGCTTTGAACCAAGATTCCAAAATATGTGAGTGATTCATTAGATTCATGTAGTAAAGCAGACAAACAAATAAAACCCAACTGCTATGAGACCAAGATTCTACTCCAGAAGAAATTAATTATATGGAACAGTCTGACAAAGACTTTGAAATAAGTACGTTTCGGAGCTCAGAAAGATAAACAAAAGTATGATTTTCACTCAAAAGAGTGACAAATTTTGGAGCAAATCCAAGTAGAATTTTTTTTTAAAGAGCACTTGTGTTTAAAATTAGAAATGTTAGAAATGACAAATGTTAATCGAAATAAAAGCTCTTGCAGACGGGATAAACTCTAGACTGAGTACCAGTGAAGAGAGAGCCAATGGTTAGAGAAAGTACAGAGAAAATCACATAGATCGGAATAAGAAGACAGCCGATATGCATGAAAAAATAGTTAAGATACTTGCAGGATAGACTGGGAGGCTGCAGATCTATGTCTACCAGGACTGCCAGTGGAAGTGAAAGGAGAATGTGTGAGAGATACGTAAAAACTGAAGAAATGATCAATAAAAAATTTTAGGATTGGAGACACACCTGAACGCTCAGGTTGAAATTGTTCTTTTAGTGTTGAGCAGGACAGATAAGTATACAGTTGAAAATATGACAATAAAACTTCAAGTCAATGAACACAAAAGAAAATCTTGGGAACTTTGAGGAGCCAGTTCTGTTCCATCGACCTTGGTCAAGAGTCTGGGACTAGTAAAAACTGGCTAGAAATGGTTCACTGAGTGTCATCAGCAAGTCTCATGCCATCATTGGCACTGTCAGGGACCAAAGCACAAAGCTCAGCTGGTAAAGAATCCACCCGCAATGCAGGAGGCCCCGGTTGGATTCCTGGGTTTGGCAGATCCACTGGAGAAGGGATAGGCTACCCTCTCCAGTATTCTTCGGCTTCCCTGTGGCTCAGCTGGTAAGAAATCTGCCTGCAGTGTGGGAGACCAGGGTTCGATCCTTGGGTTAGGAAGATCCCCTGGAGAAGGGAAAGGCTACTCACTCCAGTATTCTGGCCTCAAGAACCCCATGGACTGTAGAGTCAGACACAACTGAGCCACTTTCACTTTCAAAGCACTAAACAATTCTAAGGAGAACTTTCTTTCAAAATGTATCTAAAATGCAATTTTAAAACTGCCTGCAAATGATCAGAGTTTCAGTTCAGTTCAGTTCAGTCATTCAGTCGTGTGCAACTCTTTGTGACTCCGTGGACTGCAGTATGCCAGGCTTCCCTGTCCATCACCAACTCCCGGAGCCTACTCAAACTCATGTCCATCATGTAGGTGATGCCATCCAACCATCTCATCCTCTGTCGTCCCCTTCTCCTCCCGCCTTCAACCTCTCCAGCATCAGGGTCTTTTCAAATGAGTCAGTTCTTCACATCAGGTGGCCAAAGTATTTGGAGTTTCAGCTTCAACATCAATCCTTCCAATGAATATTCAGGACTGATTTCCTTTAGGATGGACTGGTAGGATCTCCTTGCAGTCTAAGAGACTCTCAAGAGTCTTCTCCAACACCACAATTCAAAAGCATCAATTCTTTGGCGCTCAGCTTTCTTTATAGCCCAACTCTCACATCCATACATGACTACTGGAAAAACCATAGCCTTGACTAGACAGACCTTTTTTGGCAAAGTAATGTCTCTGTATTCTAATATGCTGTCTAGGTTGGTCATAACTTTTCTTCCAAGGAGCAAGCGTCTTTTAATTTCATGGCTGCAGTCACCATCTGCAGTGATTTTGCTGCTGCTGCTGCTGCTAAGTCACTTCAGTCATGTCCAGCTCTGTGTGACCCCATAGATGGCAGCCCACCAGACTCCCCCGTCCCTGGGATTTTGGAGCCCCCCAAAATAAAGTCTGCCACTGTTCCCTCTGTTTTCCCATCTATTTGCCATGAAGTGATGGGACCAGATGCCATGATCTTAGTGTGGTTCAGGGATCATGATGATCATGCCATGATAATGTCAGAGATTAAACTGTGTTAAAACCCAGTGGGTGGGAGCCAGGGTAAGAATTTTGTCCTTGGTTATGGTATTCACAGTCTTCATGAGTTGTCATTTAATCTGTGAATGAGCGTAATAATCCCTCCTTTATTTTCACAGTTTTGTTGCTAGTGATTTTCACCCGTAAGAGTTTTTACAGGTTGTAAAACATGATTCAATTTTGAATGCATGCATGCTAAGTCACTTCAGTTGTGTCTGACTCTTTGAGACCCTATGGACCATAGCCCGCCAGGCTCCTCTGTCCATGGTATTCTGCAGGCAAGAATATTGGAGTGGGTTGCCATACCCTCCTCCAGGGATCTTCCCAACCCAGAGATTGAACCCATGTCCCTTATGTCTCCTGCATTGGAGGCTGGTTCTTTACCATTAGCACCACCTGGGAAGCTTATAATTCAATTGTAAGAAATTACTACTTTACTACAGAAATGATTATCAACAATGGTTCTTGCCTCTTAGTATTTATATGTTAGATTTGTTTAAAAAAAAAAAAAACAAAAACAGAAAAATCCCTCCAAACAATACAAAAATGTTCACAAAGCTATTTGTAACAACTAAGCACAAATTATTTTTAGTGTGTGCCACGTGTAGGAATATAAAGTGAACAGTGGGGATGAGGTTTAATGTTGATAGAACTACATATTATGAATTACCCTATACATTTATTCCTGCTTGTTATTATGAAAATGCTCACACATGCACCTAGATTTAATAATTGTTGACATTTAGCCATATTTATCTATATGTCGCCATATATGCTCTTTTTCTGGATCTATTGGAAGTAAATTGCAAACATCATGCCATTTCATGTCTAAACATTCAGTTTGCATCTCTTAATAAAAAGGACATTCACCCATATAATCATAATACCATTAGTACATGGAGAAAGTTAACATAGTAATCCCCCAATATTGTCTAATAACCAGCTGAGATTCATATTTCCTCAATTTCCCCCCAAATCTTTCTATATGTTTTCAACCTAAATAAGAAACTACACATTGCATTCACCTTGAACTACATTTATTGCTGTCACTTTTCTCTGTTTTATTTGAGAACAGTCTTTCCAGTTTTGTTCTCCCTTACACATTAACTTCTTGAAGATAACTGGCCTAGTGTATTTTTTGTTTTGAAGACTGTTCTGGATTTGCATAAATTTTTTTCTGCAAAGAAACACTTGTTCCTCTCTCCCTGCATTTCCTGAAAATTGGATATTTCATCTAATGGCTTAATTAGATTCATGTAGGGGCTTCCCAAGTGGCTCTAGTGGTAAAGAACCTACCTGCCAATGCACGAGATGTGAGAGACGCGGGTTCGATCCCTGAATCAGGAAGATCCCCTGGAGGAGGGCATGGCAACCCACTCCAGTGTTCTTGCCTGGAGAATCCCATGGGCAGAGGAGCCTGGTGGGCTATGATCAATAGCGTCTCAAAGAGTCAGACAGGACTGAAGTGATTTAGCACACGCACATATGTTTTAGATAGGAATACTTTATTATGATGTATTATACTTCATATTGTATCACATTGAGAGAGACGTAATGTCCACTATTTGTAGTTGTAAGCTAACTAGTTTGATTATAGAGAGTACCACCAGATAAGTCACTGTGAAGGGACATACCCCTTTCTGTTTGCTGTTGTCAAAGGATGAGAAATGTGTGTCTCAGAAAAACCTTTCTCCTCAAGATTTTAGCATCCATTAATGAGCTTCCCTGGTGGCTCAGACAGTAAAGAGTCTGCCTGCAATGCAGGAGACCTGGGTTTTGATCCCTGGTTCAGAAAGATTCCCTAGAGAAGGGAATGGCAGCTCACTCCAATATTCTTGTCTGGGGAAATCCGATGGACAGGGGAGCCTGGTGGGCTATAGTCCATGGGTCGCCAAGAGTCAGACACAACTGAGCCACTAACACTCTAATAATTATCCTGGACCATTTTATTGGCATTGCAAAATAGTGGATTTCTAATTTTGTCATCTCTTACTGTCAGCCTTTGGGAAAGAAAAGCTTTCCCTCATCAAAAAAGCATGAACTACACTTCCTCCTAAAAAATCATGATGCTTCTGTGACTTTATTGTCAATTTTCAGAACAAGAGATTTGTGTAAGTGTCTCTTCAATGGCAGCAGCTGAGATTTTTTTTTCCTTTTGTTTTGGAGGATTACTATGGATTCATTGATGGTTTTTAATACTTAGTGTTTTGTTTTAAAAAAAATCAAAGCAATTACAACGACAAAGTATAATTTTTTTTTAATTTGATGAGGCTAAATGTGAAGCCTAAGTCCTAATGGAATATAGATTGAATGGGGAGGGAGGTTAATCAGAATAATGTGTTTTTTTTTAAGTATACATTATTAGAGATCCTAATCATTTTTTTTTAATTTATGAGATGCTCTTTTCTCAAAGTCTCTGAGTACCTTAACCAGAGTATCACTGAAAACAAGAATGTCAAAAAGGCACATTTAAATTGTTCTCAAAATCAATCAAAAATAATGAGGTGCTGGGAAAAAGTTGTATCCTTGATAATTACATCTATCAGTATCAGAAAACAAAAGAGAACAATCAGGAGATGACAACTCCACTCCCAAGTAGCACATTAAAAAAAGGCTAATGAAAAAAAAGTCTCTTTTAAAAATTGTACTGAATTAGCATTTCAAGTAAATTGACAACTTAAGCGTTGATAAAGGCCAATCTGGAGCCCAAACAATGGAAGTTCTGTTTCTACTTTTATCTGCTTTTAAAAGAAACGATCTCACTTGACTTTCTTTAGTTGTCCTCTATATAGATGGAAGTGTTAGTCACCCAGTGATGTCTGACTCTTTTGAGACCCTATGGACTATAGCCCACCAGGCTCCTGTGTCCATAGAATTCTCCAGGCAAGAATACCGGAGTGGAATTCTATTTTCTTCTTCCCGACCCAGGGATTGAACCCAGGTCTCCCGCATTGCAGGCAGATTCTGTACCGTCTGAGCCACGAGGGAAGCCCGTATAGATGGAAGCATTTGTCCTACTGGAGAAAACAGTCCTTCTTTACTTTTCAGGGGTCAGGGAGTCCCTGGAGGATTGTGCTTGATTTAGAGCTCTATTTATTGAAAAACTGACGTGGAAGAAAATAACAAGGCTGGTGAAAGTTGCTTAAAGCATTTCTTAAACCAAACCTCTATTTTCAGTCTGCAAAGGGGTTCCTGTAACTGTGACTTTTGACAAGAAATTCAACTTGGTCTTTACAGCTGCAGAGCCTGAACTTAGGACCATCGAGTCAAAGTAGCAGAAAAGTCGGTTTGGGCTGAGAACGAGGAAGAATTCTTTCTTCCTCAGCTCAGCTGTGCAGAGCTGCAGTGGCTTTACCTCCAAGGGCATGAGCCAACACTTCCAGAGGTTACAGTCACTTTACTTACAGAGAGTATAAAGGCAGGGGTCTCTCAAATATTTTGCTATAATTATAATTATATATTTTATAATTATAATAAGGAATACAAGTCTATGATTATAAAAAGGAATAAGAGTCTATAATTATAATAAGGAATGGTTTAAAGGTCATTTTTAAATTAGTTTAAAAATTTGAGGGTAAAAATGAATTTTACTTTTTAGTGGTCTGTATAGGCTATTTTTTATGTCTGTTATTTTTAAGTAGATTTTATTATTTTTTTAACTTCTTATTTTATATGGGAGTATAGGTGATTAACACTGGTGTGTTAATTTAACGTGTACAGCAAAGTAATTCAGTTATTCATATACACATATCTATTCTTTTTCAGATTCTTTTCCAATTTAGGTTGTTGCGTTATATCGAGCAGAGTTACCTGTGCTGTTACAGTAGGTCTTATTAGTTATCCATTTTAAACATAGCACTGTGTGCATGTCAATCCCAAACCAAGGGGAAAAAAAAGAATTTTATACAAAAGCTTTAAAAAGAAAACCACAGCACATCCAAATTTGTGTATCACTGCTTTTTATTTAGGAGATATGAGATGTATGACAAGATGAAGTTTAAGTTATAGCATTTTAAGACCATGTTTTTGATCACATTAAATTCTTAACTCCACTAGTCCCAAATTTAGGAGCTTGTACATCAGAATATGACTCTCTTAATAAGAATATAAAGTAACAGTTTAGATATTGTCTTCAGAGTAGAATTAGTATTTGAATTATCAGTAGTAGCGACAAAAGCATTTTCTTTCAATGATAAAGAAACTGGGATACATAGATCTTCCAATGTGTCAGTTCATTTTGAAGGCAGTAGTAAGTGCTGGTATTTTATTATTTGGGCTTGTCAAGTGATTTTATTCTTTATTATTAGACCAAGAGAAAAAAAAGCCCTCGTATATTCCACCAACATATTCATCAGTCATCATTTTTGGAGACGGTTTTCGACATATTGTATGTTTTACTGTGCTAACAAGAGAAAAGACTAGCCATTAAGTTTATGTTTCTTTGTTTTTCAGCAAGGTCACATATCAGGAATGATGCTGGAAGTATGCTAATAAACAATATATAATGTAGGTCATCTGGGAGTAAGAAATATTTTCTAACTAGTTCTAAAGGGAAATATTGTTAAAAAAGGGAGCGATGTTATTTACACAACACATGTTGCTCTATATGTCACCATCAAAAGCATCTTGTAAACAGCTCAGCGCAGTAAATCTTCCTTGGTGATTGTCAGGGTTTTTCAAGTCCGTGTTAAATTTAGACCCAGCGCACTCAATTCACAACATGCCTAATGTACAAAGCCTGTTAGATTATGTAGAAAGCTTCTGCTGGAAATCAGCCTGCACTTCTGTGTCGTTCAAGGAATACCATCCTCTGACGCAGAAGCAAATACTATGTTAAGAGAAAATAATTAAAACTTTACATTAAAAACATTTATCATTTTAACTGCTAATAAAAGGATGCTACTGTTTTGGTGTTTTTTTTTTTTTTGCTTAACTTTGATTTTGTTGAGTTCTTTAAAATTAATTGCAGTTGACAGGCTGATATTTTCTATTGCTACCATTAGTAAAGCAATTTTATATGACTGCTGATGAAGTGGTAATTCTGTTAGAACGCCTTAACAAACTGTCATTGATGTGATTTTACAAATGTCATTTTCTCACTTTCGGGAGAGTTTCAAATGGATATTTCATAATGCTTTATTTTTGTTTTCCAAGGTGGTTTTTAGTTGTAACTATCAAGTTTCATTATAAAGGCAATTATATAACTGTGTTCTGGAAGACTTAAAAGCAATACTTTACTTATTGAATTCGTCTAATATGTACTAAGCCGTATAGGGGACACAGAGATAAAGATGAGAAATCGTAAAGGCTGCCTTTATCAAAGAGCCCTACTTTTAGAATTGAGAATTTATTTCCTGAAGAGTGTCATACTGAATGAAGTAAGTCAGATAGAGAAGGAGAAATATCATATGACATCCCTTTTAGGTGGAATCTAAAAAGAAATTATACAAATGAACTTACAAAACAGAAAGAGACTCACATTTACAGCTCAGCGCAGTAAATCCTCCTTGGTGATTGTCAGGGTTTTTCTTAAGAAACAAACTTATGGTTGTCAGGAGGAAGAGACAGTTGGGGACTTCAGGAAGGTCATGTACACATTGCTATATTTAAAATGGATAACCAACAAAGACCTACTGTATAGCACATGGAACTCTGATCAATGTTATGTGCCAGCCTAGATGGGAGGGGGGATTTGGGGGAGCATGGATGCATATATATGTATGACTGAGTCCCTTCACTGATCACCTAAAACAACCACAACATTGTTAATCGGCTGTACCCCAATACAAAACAGAAAGTTTAAAGTTTGGGGGAAGAAGAGAGAACTTATTTCTATTACCAGCTGTAAGGCACTGTGACATTAGGCACATTATTCTACTTCCCTGGACCTCAGTTTCTTTATTTATGATACAAGAATTGTAATACTGTTCTGTCTATTCACAAGACTTTTGTGTAGTGATGAAACGGTGTTAGAATGTTCGATATGACATGATTTCTTTATAGGAGATAAGTATTTAAATGCTAGTGTTCAGCAACTTCTGAAACATCATCTAAATTTCATACTTCAGCTAAAAATTATCGTCTCTAAATCTCCTAGCTAGATTTTGAGAATCTTCACTTACTGCCTGTTTTGTTTGGGTATCTCGAAGCAACCCTGCAGTTACGTTGTTCAGAATGAAAGTGTGCCTGATCATCAAAGACACAGGTTTCTGAAACTCAGCCACGCTTTACATGTATTTTCAATACCAACTTCTGTTTTTATAATGTAGGAATCTTTAAACATGTATTGTACTGTAATTATGTGTCTTCATTTCTTCCAACTGTTTGCAACGAAAAACATAATGTTCGGATCAAGCCATGGGTCATAGTAGGGAACTCACAGAATTTTGCCCAAGTAGCCCTACAGACATTTATTTAACAACATATATAAGACCATGGTCTCAGGAAAATTCTGTGACCAGGTAGGGTTGGTTTTTTTGTTGTTGTTTTTTTAAGAAAAAAATTAAAAGATGCATGTGTCTAAGTAATTCTGTTTGTACTTGTTTTCTCAGAAGAAGACCTATCAGTGCATCAAGTGTCAGATGGTTTTCTACAATGAATGGGATATTCAGGTGCACGTTGCAAATCACATGATTGGTAAGTGACACTCCAAAGCTTCTTACAGATAGATTTTCCTCTTCCTTGTGTACATCAATGCCTATATAATTAAACAGAGTTAAAGATGAATTAATTGTTCAGCCATCAATCATTTACCTAGGCATGATTGATTTTTTTATTACTATTATTAGGCCTGATAAGGCATTAGCACATTTTATTTTCTGCAAGGGCTAGTTTAGACTTCTGCAGAGGATTATATATCTACTGCCAGTCAAAACACAGGTGATTAACAAATTAAACTTCTAATCATTTTTGCATTATTGAAAACTAACAGGAATGGTTAATGAACTGGATGTTAGCTTTCCATAGAGTTTTAGACAGGTTTTAATTTCAGAAGTTATTATGGTAATGGCACTGCTGTGTGTTGCTTAAGCATCTTTGTA
The DNA here is from genome assembly GCF_000754665.1 of Bison bison bison. Taxonomy (NCBI): domain Eukaryota; kingdom Metazoa; phylum Chordata; class Mammalia; order Artiodactyla; family Bovidae; genus Bison; species Bison bison. Next base: position 4,608,985 of record NW_011495057.1, on the reverse strand, counting down.
TCCAAATCTAAAGTGGTGAGTTTTTGTGATAGGGAAACATAAATAATTTAAATTGCCATAAAATAATTTTATATGTATGGTTTCAACAGCCTGGAAATAATCATGATCGTAAAGATCATGTAAAGAATTCAGTCATCATTTTTTATTCCCCACCAAATTTTATGCAGATTTTTATAAAAGCAGTTTGGGTAAAGATCTCTAAGGTAACTCTAAGCCTGTGTTTTCAGGGATTTTGCATTTTTTACATGGGCTAGAGCTAAAAGGATAATTTTTTCACTTACTCTTATTGTCCCATTATCCCTTAATTCCTCTGGGGTTACCTCCTATGTTTTAATTTGATAAGCACTTAGTAATAACACTAAGAATTTTACCAGTCAATTAAACTTTATCAAGCAGATCTTTTTCTACTAGTAAAATGACAGTTGCTATTACTTTATACTATTTTTGTCCCTCATTTGTGTTTTTACATGATGTGAGTTTTTTTTAATTTCATACTGCTTTCATGGTATTTTATAATATCATAAATTATTGTGATATGGTATTTCAAAAGTCTGATCAACCTCATGCTCTCCGTCTATCAAATTCTAAGAAAGGAAAGAAAATTCAGCATTTTAGACTCTAAACTCCTTTTCAGGGGTAAACAAGTTTTATCACACACCTAATCAGCTGCATTCTAAGAGGGTGCAGTAGAAAGGTTGCTCCAAAAATAACGAAATTTCTAATGACTTTGTAGCTATTAATGAAGATGAAGTCAAAAGTATGTTGGAAACTTTATTAATAGGTTTTCAGTAGGATTTGCTTTATAGTTTTCAAATGATGGTCTTTAGCAGGATTGTAGTTTACAAAAGACTAAGCATTTAATTATACAATATACAGCTTATACCTAACGGCTAAAATATTGGTTACTTTTTATCTATATTTTCCAGATATAAGTACTAATATTATTAGTAATTTTCTTCCACATTAAATGGAAATACTCTTAAAAGTGCCAGAATAACATTGACAGTTTTACTGAGTGTTCAGAAGATAATGAGAACATGTAAGAGAGACTGAAATGTTTCTTATGTTTTCCTTTCTATTTTGGATTCCAAAAAATACTCTATGTAAACTTTCAAAATGGACTGGCATGGGGGGAAACACATGGGTTAGAAAAAATGAATTCTTCTTTCCAAATATGAGTGTTAATATTTTCCATCCCTTTATTTCTTGAGTAGAGCTTACTGGTGGCAGTCAGTCATGATTCTGCATTAGGCCACAGTTTTACAAGGGTGTTAGTGAAAATATTTCTTGGAACTTTGCAGCTTATGGAAAACTTAGTGAAACATTGTGCTTCTGATTAGTTTTATTCTTTGTAAACTTGTTTTTGGTTCTGGATTTATTATTTATCCCAGGGCCCAGCTGAACAAATGGAATATATTTTCAACACATTATTAATGTTCTTTTGCCAAGTAGAATCTGAATGGAATGCTGAGCATGAGAAGAATTTTTTATTTTAGTATCATTTGTCCAAAATGTTCATTGGTTTGGCCTGGTCCTTTTTTAAAATTGCTTTATACCTTTCATTTGGTATTTCCCTTAATATTCCTTGCATCATTAGTGCTTTCCCAAAGCTTCCCCGCCTCTACCTTATGGTGGATTAATATGACACTCACCTCCTCTTGGGATCTGAACGTTTAACAATTCACCTTCCATCAGAGAAGAAAATTCGATTCCTTTTCACAGAGGGCCTAGGTAGTTAATATTCACGCTATTTTTTAATAATAAAATATGTAATTCTCTTACACTTGAGACCTAAACAAAAGAATAGTAGCCATTTAATTGTTATATCTGTTGACCATGTATCCAAGTCCTTACATTTCTTCCTCTCTGCATTGTTAGTATCTAGAGAGAGAGAATGTGTACCGAGAGGATGTCACAAAGGCTAAGATATCCCTTTTTAAAATCCCAGTGTGATGCTTAGTTTTTCAAATGAGGCAGGCAGCATGATTCTGTTGGCTAAAATACCTCCATCGAGGGTAGGTATTTTTAGGTTGTGTATCTGTATATCTTTTTTTGTCTAATCAAAAAATAATCTCAACTGGATATTTAGCAAGGAAGAGGGATTAGAGGCTATCTGAAAAGCCTCTTACTCTTTTTGTTAAGAGGGCCTATAGTGTTTTTACAGATTTTGTTTTCCATTTCAATCAGTCTGGAGGAGAAATTATGTCACCTGATAGAAAACAGGGTGTGCAGATGACCCAATGAGGTGTGACTTTAAAGTCCTTCTTTGACCAAGTCATTTGCATTTGCTTCCACGTAGCACACATGTTTTAATGCAGTTTCAATGTCAGGGAACCTCCACGCTTCTTTCTGGATGTGCTGGTCTCAGACTATTGGCCAGGGACATTTGTGAAAGGAAACCCATCAGTGTTTCTACCAGGTATACACTGGAGATGCTGTGCCGAAGTGCCATTTTGCAGTGAGGTGTGGACACGTGCTTTGAGTTGCAGGAATAATTACTCAATAAACATGCATTTGGGATTTGACTTATGTCTATTAAGGAAAAAAGAAAACCTCACTCTCGATCGCATTTTGACACAGTTTCAATAAGAAATCAGACCAACGACTATTTAGAGGTTTCTCT
>NW_011495057.1:4592275-4606262 GCF_000754665.1 Bison bison bison | reverse complement strand
CCCCCCCCCCGCCAAGAGCTACAAAATACGTTAACAGCTTTCCTGGGGGAAAGATTTCCCTCTTTTAAAGTCTGCACAGATGAAAATTTTTTCTTGTCTTCCTTTGTTTCTTTCCCATAGTTTACTCTGGTTTTTGACCTGAGAATGCAGAAAGAAGCCATTGTGTACTGTGTCCTTTAATTCATTATTCACTCGTCTCCTTCTATCAGCACAATAAATATTTATTGCTTTCTCCCCTTTGATATTTCTATTATTATTATTATTATTTCGTATGGATTAGCACAGATAGTGATGAGACCAGAGAATGTAAATGTGTTTCACCCAGCAAAGGGATTGCCTCATATAAAATTATGAGGCTCAACAGCAGTAGAGTAAATTTGTAAGTGCTCTGAATAAAGGGCTGTTAGGCATGCGATAATATAAAGAGATGACATTGCCAAGAACTATTTATGAGAAGCTTAATTTTTTTCACTCTGATAATTCTTGACCAATAATTACCAGCCTCTAATTATCTATTTTAGTTCGAAAGAAATTTCTATCACTACGGAGGTTGGCATTGCAACTAGCGCATAAATCCCCAAAGAGACCAATGTGTTCCAAACAGCCAGAAACAACTGTCTCATGAAACAGAGTGAGCAAATTGCGAGCGGCTGGTGGTAGACAACCAGCAGCAAGCTCACCATCGAAGGCCAGTCAGCTTGACAAAGAACTGATCAAAGGGGAGAAATACCATTATCCTTGGAATTGATTGCTACGGTCATAGCCTTTGGAGGACAAGTGGCCAGGGTATAGCATAGCCATTTCCAGCCCTTGCTTTCAAAGTTCTTGGATGAAGAATATGAAGGGAATGAGCATAAACCATTTACCTAAGAATTATTTAAAATTGGCACAGAAATGATTACTTAAGTTTATTTTTTGTATGATCAGAAAGACCAGTTGGAATAGAAAAATTGTAGCTAAGGTGACAGAGAATACTCTTGTGGAAAAAAAAAGGGGGGAAATCAACAAATAGTCAGTAACAGATGTGTCCCAGATGGGTCAGGGTGACACTTGGTGCATTGGAAGCAGTAAATGTATTTATCTCTTAGTGAAGCAAAACTAGAATTAGGGAGTATAAACGACAGCTAATATAAAAACGTGGATGCATAGATATTGACTATTTTTATTCAGATCTCTAATACTCCATGCTTTATGAATAGTTACAATTTTTAAATATCAAGGAAAGGATTCAAGCTTTCTGTAGTGCACGCAGGACAATACCCACCTTATGTATTTTGTTCCATGTGATATAAATCACTGATATTAAGGCAGAAAAAATGTATGTACAGTGTGCTGAGATTTCTGTCTGTGCTTGTGGCAAGTGACATTCATATATTCTGAAATTTGCTTGATGCCCAAGGTCACAAATGGCATCCTTTTCCTTCTGTTTCTTTAGTAGATGGTGTACTATGTGACTAATCTTCATTAGTTTTGTGATATTCAACATCACTTCTGAAACATTCCAGCCTGAGTGCTCTTGCTTTAGAATAGACTAAAACCAATATTTTGAGGTTTGTAGTGGTTTGGGATTTTATGTGTCTGAAGGGGAAATATCCAAAGATATGTATCTCTGCATAGGAAGATTAAGAGTCATGTTGCTCTTTAAATGCTCAGCTCTCATTGGCTGCTTTTTAAAAAACATGATTATGGTGGATCTACAACAATGCGTATATGGGTCGGTGTTTATATATGTGTGTCTACCTGCACTATCCTAAGAGCTCAAAGTCCATAAGTTCTCTGGAGTTTACATGAGTTCTAAATGAGAAGACTATTGAATTTTTTTAAGTCATCTTCAGTTGATTGCTTACAAAACTCAGGGAATTAAGAAATAAGCATTTGGTGTTAAATATGTTGAAATACTGGCTAATTTCATCAAGAGCTGGATTAAAAAAGATGAAATCTGGGCAGTTTAATGGTAACAGAAAGCTACCCTCATGTGGGCAATGCTGGCTTATTTGAAAAGCCCATAAAGGGTTTCTACATGGACCATACAAAAGGGATACTTTCTCTTTAATAGCCATCTGTACAGGAGAGATGAGAAGTGGGCCAGGTCATCTCTCCTCAGCTGTCATGATATTAACGTAGGTAATGGAGCAAGCTCGGCATTCTGCTGGGTGTTGTTTTTCATAGATGTTCATCGATTTACACAGATAATTCTATTTATTTCTTCGAGTTGGTCCAAGTGAGCCCGGCAGAATAACAAACACCAAAGCATTTCAAATGACTTTATCTTTGTTTGCCACGTAACTTTTGTCTAAAAAAATGGTGTCACACCTACTGTGCAGATGGCGGCATGATTTGTAAACCAGCCAAAACATTTAAACAAATGTGTGATCTGGGGATAGATTTAAATAAAGGATAAAATGGAGTGTGGGCCACAAATTCTAATAATCAGATGATTTTAAGTTGTGTGCAGTGTGGAGTGATGGTCACAGCGATGGCAAAGAAAGCTTGCCAGTGACAGCAAGGTGCCTCGCAGCTCTCCACACGGCGCCTGTGGCCCGGCAGGCCTCAGTTTGAGAACCGCACATTTGCCGTACAGCTGGCAGCTCTGTATGGGGACATCAGATAAAACTTATGTAAAATGAAGTGTTATTGCTTCGTATGAAATCGTTCAGAGAGGGAATCCGCAGACAGTAACTGAAAACAGAATTCATGGTACCAATGAAGCAGACTGTAAATATGAAGAGGGTTTAATTATCTGCGCAATTTAACAAAAATTCAAGATATATTCAGAAAGGACATACACAGGCATAAATAGAACGCAGCTACACCGTTGAACAAGTGCAAAGTGGGGACACAGGAAATGACCAAGCTTCTCATACCATCAGCCTTCCTAAAAACAAAGACAGTTTAATACAAAATCAAAAAGACCTTAAAAAAATTTTTTTTTGGAATAAGATCCAGTTTTCAAGAGCTCATCTTGATTCTTTGGATTCTTATTTCTGAACCCACTTTTCAAGAAATCTTTGAGGCCTCTCTCTTATGTCAGTGTTAAGCTATTAAAAGACACATCAGAACGTTAACCCTTGTTTTGTGTTTTAGCCTGCATCTAGCAGCTTTAATTTACAAGAGTGAAAAATACTGGTGGTTAGTGGAGTTTCTAACTTACAAGCCCTTAAGAAAGCTTCTCAGACATTTCTCGTCATGTTCATTTTCCCTGAGGCTGGGGGTTTTCACTAAGCCCACCGACAGATGAAAGATGCAGTTTCTTGTTCCTTTTTAGAACACATGGTCCTAAAAGAGACCTCATAAGAATGTTGTTCCCAAGCAGAATTATGGAGATGCCAGCCTGCCTTCCTAGGCTCTGTACAGAGACACTGGGCAGGGTCTGTGCCAGATGGAAAGTTCTGTGTGACTGTCTGAGACATGCTGGTGGGGCTCCTGGCTCTAGTTTTGTCCTCTCCTTTGACTTCCCTGGAGGCTCAGGTGGTAAAGAATCTGCAGGCGATGCAGAAGTCCCAGGTTCGATCCCTGGGTCGGGAAGATCCCCTGGAGAAGGGAATGGCAACCCACTCCAGTATTCTTGCCTCGGAAATCCCATGGACAGAGGAGCCTGGCGGGCTACAGTCCATGGGGTCACAAAGAGTCAGACACGACTGAGTGACTAACACACTTTGACTTGCTGGAGAATATGCCACAGGGCATACCAGTCCACTCTCCATTAGATATGTTGATTATCAAATAGAGGTGATTGTCTGCTTCTGCATGAAGTTTGCAAAACATTTCTGAATGGAAGGCGGGTACAGTCATCCACCAAAGATAAATAGAGGGATCCTACATACACACACTCACACACACACACACACAGGCCCAGATATGCATAAGCATTGTGACCTAATTCCGCAGGATCAGTTCAGACGCATAAAGAGAAAAGGTAGCTGATGACCTATTTCCATAGGTGATTTCCTGGTCACGGGGCCATTCCTAGCAAGTAAACAAAGGAATGTGGAGAGTGGGTGTTGAACTTGAGTGGCTCATATTGTTGCATTTGGTGAGCTGATGAGCTTCCTAGGTCACCTTTAGAATTATGCCGATGACAGCAGCAGCTACCTGCCAAGATTGCAAGGTATCTCACAGCTCTCAGAATGGCGCCTGTGGCCCGGTAGGCCTCAGTTGGAGGGTACACATTTGCTGTACAGCTGGCGGCTCTGTATGGGGCAGCCGTGTGGGCTGTTAGGGAGCTGGAAAGGAGACAAGCATGAAATTTCTTCTAACCCCAACTCTGTTTTTCTGTACTGTTGGCTGCTTCTCAGTTCCTTGACAAAAAAAAAAAAGAAAAGCAATCAGGCACCCTTTAATCCGCCTGTGATTACCACTGGTATAAAAAGAGAAGCATAATGAGGAAAAATGCCTCGTTTTGTTGCCTTCAAAAGCCAACAAATTGGAGTTAACTTGACAGGAAGTGGCTTAATAATTAGATTATTTATTTATTCCTGACACATATCCCCCTGTTACTAGTCTCAGGAGACCCTGTAGATGGTACGATTTTCAAGCTGCCATTACTTCGCTGTCTTCTGTGAACAAAGAAGCTACTGTCTATCAGTCAATTAAATGCACTCTTTAAGCGGAGGCTGCGAAGTCCTCAATGGAGAGAGCCCTGGGACGCTGTGGCTGATGATTCTTTTCTCTGTACTGTACATCACACTCTCAACTACAGTCCCCACAGAGATGGAATAAAGTCAGGCATTAAAATATCACTTGTTGATTTGTTTGCTAATGAAGAGCCATTGAAATGTTTGTGTATTTCTATGGCAAAATTGTTGATAAAAGGGCCCACTTGCCTGTGTATCTTAGTTCATCCGCCGTGAGTCCTTATTTAACAACTATTAAAATTAAATTCAACCCACAACAGAAGTAAAAAGAAAACTCTGAGATGACAGTTTTCTTACGAGGTTCATCATGTCAAGTGACTCAAGGCAGGGAAAATGGAGAGACGGCATTATTTCAGTCCCTGACTTACGTTGCATTCAGCCAAACACCTTATTTTCTCGGATGTAAAAATGTGTAAGTCTTTTTTTCAGAGAATCTGGGAGCCACAGTTTTACATAGGAAAAGATATGAGAATCTGTTTGTGAGAATAATGTCCTGAGAAGATTTTTTAAAGGTGAATGGCGTTTTGGTAGCCATTTCTCTAACTCAGTGAAATAGGTGCAGAAGATTTTCTGGGAAGCTTAGTAGGGGGTTTTATAACCACTGACTTCCCTTCTCTCTATGGTTCTCCTCCTGTTTTCTTTCTTCTTCTTCTTTTTTTTTTTTCTATTTTCTTTTCTCAGCATTACTTTATTTCCATCTATGTGGTGGTGACTTTTCGATCACTGCTTAGTCAAGGTTTTTAATCCTGCAATATATTCATCAGCTTCTTACTACTTCCTGTTTACTATGTACAAAGCATGCCTTTGCTAGACCTCTCAGGCTCCCATTAATTGGTTTTATTTTAAGAGTACATCTGTTGTGAGCTTGGAGGGCTCAAGGTCTGCCTAGGCTGAAAGACTCAGACAATATTATGACAGCTCTCTGCTGAAATATTTAGCCATGGCTCTGCCATTGAAAGGAATAAATTTGGAATTGAAACCAAAGCCACTGAACACTGGAAATTGTCCCCACTTCTTCCCATCAGGCTTCATAACTGTAATCAAGGCTTGAACTGTAGTTTTCATGATTACCTGTCAACAGGCTGTGAAGAATTAATTCAAGCTACCATCAGATGGCCGTATTCCTTATTTCTACCTTGTTATTCCAAGTCATTTTGTTAGAAAAAGCTTAGATACTCGGAGGTGTTCTGTAATAGAAAATGAATTCGAAACCCTTTCATTAATTGGTGATTAATATATTTCAGGATTAGTTTAAGCAGGGCCCTACCTCCTGCCCAGTCAAGTATGTTCTGGTTAATATCCAATTATCTGCACCTTCGTAGTTATTATGTCTTAATATTTCGGATATGATAACCAGAAACTTGAGAGTCATGCTAATGAGGAGCATAGAACAAGAATTAACCAATGACATACTCAATGATCCTTGGTGAGGAAAGAATCTCTTTTTTTCCCCTTAACACATTGCTTCGGCATCTTCTGAGCACTGGCTGAAAACTAAGACCTTCAGCTGAAGCAGGCCAGAATGGGAAAAGCCAGTCATGTTCTCCTTTTAAATAATAGTAACCTGAACGCACAGTGCTGAAGTTCACCTAAGAGCATGGTTTAAGTTCATTTCATGGAGAATCAGAATAGGAAACAGGGCTGGTTTCTCTTTCCCAAACAGGAAACATCACATCCTTTATCTTTTCCTTTTAACAGAGCCACAAGTTGTTACCTCTTCAAAGGATGTTTTAATTCAGATTAATTTGAAATGCCTTTAATAGTTCACAAAGGAAACACCTTTCCCTGCTAACCTTTTATCCTCTTACCCCACCCTCCCCCCATATATCACCATGCTGTACACATGTTGCATCTCTATTTAATTTTTTTTGCAGGGAATTTCACTTTTGCCCAATCTGACCTAGCTCCCCGAGCAGCGCCTGCTAGGGTGGCGTGTGCTGCTTCAAACCACACAGCTTTCAAAGAGTCCACATGGTACGTTGCCCCTTTATATGCTGTATTGTAATGAAGCCACATCAGTAAATTGCAGTGAAGGGTGATTGTTGCACGGGGATCACTACTACACCTTAGGGTCCATTTGCACCTGATTATTCTTTTTATTGTTATTATTACTTCCCATCTCCTTTACTGTCTTGCCGGTGAACTTGCTCTTGGCCACTGGTGCAACACAGAGGGGATCTTAAGGAACACTGCAGGCAGCGTGTTTTTTCTCTCAGCCCATACCGATCACCGTTCAGTTCCAACCCCAGGTACCCTGGGTGGCTTGGAGGGACCTTATTGATGCTGCATTACCCTGTTGATCCTGTTCATAATGTTCCTCATCTTCATCTTCTTAGAAGACACATTGCTGTGAATAAAAGTGACCCATTTCTTTTCATACGCCTCATCTAGATGTTATAAATTTACCCTCAGGATGATCAATTCATTTGACCCTTCCCCCCAGAAAGATTTAATAATTTACCGAGGGAGCTTATGCAGGATCACTGTTTAGGGAAAGATTGGTATTTTCTGTATCTTCTTGAGCTTCCTTAAAACACTGAATAAAGTTATTATGAGTATTGTACATATTAGTATTATCTCTTTACAAAATAGGGGCTTCCCAGGTGGCTTAGTGGTAAAGAATCTGCCTGCCAGTGCTGGAGACACAGGTTCGATCCCTGGGTCGGGAAGATCCCCTGGAGAGGGAAATGGCAACCTACTCCAGTATTCTTGCCTGGAAAATCCCATGGAGAGAGGAGCCCGGAGGGCTGCAGTACATGGGGTTGCAAAAGAGTCGGACATGACTAACTGAGCACGCACATACTTTACAAAATAGCCTGTTTCCTGACCCTGACCAACCACTGTCGCTCAGTAACTGATAGAAAATAGTGTGGATTTAAGTCAAAGATCCCGTGTTCTTATTAAACAGAGCTATGAACAAGGTTTTAGCTTGAGTTATTCTTTGTAAATTTGGGGTGACAGTTTAACCCCTCTGCTGTCATAATTTTAGTACCTGTGTCCATTTGTTTTTCCAAATGGTTAGGGCAACTCTTGTTGTTTTTCTTTTTATAAGGCAGGGCTGCTGTGCAGCATTCAAACTAAAATGTAGAATTAGAGCTGACACACCTTCAATTGAACTATCAAGTCTTTTAAAATGGCTCAGCCAGTGACGCCAGGCCCGCGCTGTTCAAGTATACACCCTTCCGATTGCGGGCCAAGGGGCATTGATTTTGAGCTGTCATTTCTCATGCACATACTGTAGAATTGAAATTTAAACCTTAATCCACTCAGTAATGCAATTAATTTTTAATGTGCAGTAATACTAATTGAAATAGCCTGAATTTAGTAAGTCACCGCAAGACATTCTCCAAAGCAAGACTCTCCACTGAGAACTGGGGAGGACAGACGATCACTGTTAGTGTTTACAGGATAAATGCTCACTCTGCAGACTCCAGTGGCAATGGGTGTTCTTTAGGCTAGAGCATATCTGTATGTGAACAGAAATATCTTTTCAGAGAGAATTCTTACTTTCTACCCACTGCAACAGGCTATACAATTTCTGATCAACTTTTTTTTTTTAAAAAAAAGCATAGTTTTAGTTTAAAATATCTTAACAAGCTAAAGGCAAAAATTGTATTAACCTGTTTTTTAATGCAATTATGAATAGTTGCAAAAGAAATTACCTGCCAACAATGTCATAGTCAAAAGCAACGTTTCAGTGGACAATCTCATTATATGATGTGCATTTGAAATACTGTTTCCAGACTAGATGAATATATGTATTTGATCAGCTGTTTGTAAATCTATTGCCTTTTTTTCGTGTATATATATTCCTGTGAATTGAAAATACCCCCTACTTTCTTTTATTTCCAACTGTGTTGCTTTGCAAATAGGCTTTTAAATGTTTTGTGAGGTTTCTTTTCTGCTAGGCCAGAGCAAAGCAAATTTTGTACAGAAAACCAAATAGGTTTCCAGTCATTTCTCCTCTAAAAAGGCTCTCTAACCACATTTATCTGCTAGTAAATGAGGACTTTTTAAAATGCATCAGTTCTGCTGATGAATGGGCTTGCAGAGTGTTCAAAATGAGCAGAAGCATTAAGTTTTAGAAAAAAGGCAAGCACTGTATATCATGCTTTCATGGCTCTCACATTATAGTATTTAATAAGCCAATAGTGCTGTTAAATATTTAGTAAAGGTTCCCTCATAACCCTGCCATCTATTCAAATGGGATTTGAAGACATTTTTGCAGCACATAAGTAAAAATGATGTTACAGAACTTGAGGCAGTTGTAGCGTGGCATATTATCTAAATGAAGTGTGGGTAACACGGTAAAAATGAGTTCAAGAGATTCACACCTCCAAAAATACCTAAATCAGTTCACATTCTTTGGATTAAGGGTTCGACCTGGCTTTCATTTTGTCACTGTTAAATCAAAGTGCTGTTGGGATTATTTACATAGAGTCTTAAAATGATATTATAGCATGTTTTTGAAAAAGGAGGCTCTTATATTGTAATGATTTTGAGCCATTCCTAGTATCTCAGTCAAGCTTTATAATAGACGTTTTTTCTTTTTCACTGAATAGAGGGAGAGAAAGAAAAAGAGGTGAGGCAAACCAATTTATAGTTTGTTCAGAATATATTATCAAATCAGATTGGGGTATATAGTAAGTGAAGTCTCATAGCATCTGTTATGGGTATGCTATGGCAAATACCAAACATTAGACAGATACTGTTCTACAACACTGATAAAATGCATAATGGGTCATCTTTTTCAATTTTTCCTTATACTCTTTGATGGTTATTATCCAAATAACAATAATTGCTCTTTTAATCTGGAATGGAAATTGGTTTCCAAGATCCTTAGTGAACATATTGCCAGTAAACACGCTGCTGACATCATGAGTGTCATCATGTTAGTGACTTAGAATTTACATGTAAACCTTTCAACGCTTAAGAGTACTATTAGTTTTCAAAGTATGAAGATAAAGACTGGTTGTTTGTCTTGTGTGTAACACATCTGGTTCTTCTAAGAGCCTGTTTGCTCAATTCTGATTTTCACCCTGTTTTATATGCAGCCAGTGGCCACAGTATTCATTCAAACTGCACAGAGACTCATGTCATCTGTAAAGCATGGCTTACTGATCTTATTTGCTATTTGTATTCTCCTAAGAAGAAACCTAGGATTCATGCGATTGGGGGAAATACATTTCTTTGTCGAATTATGTATATCATCACATGTACGTTCGTAGCAAGAATTTCATAATGAAGGATGGATAAAGGAGACAGCTTTAGGTATACATGAAGCAGAAGGGAAGGAAAGCGATGCAGGGTTCATATATAGGTGTGTTTAATATGCAGTGCTTGATGTATGTTGACCCCAGGTTACAAGACTAGAAAATCCCATTTTCCAGCTTGTTTCAAATGTGGTAAAAATGCTGCTTCAGTTGCTTTATGCTACTCACATTGGGAAAGGTGCTTATCCTGTGATAATTATCATCAAGGAATATTAATGCGTTCAGCATTTGTAACCCAAAAACTCATTATAGCTTAAGCTGTGCATCATCTGTGAAGAGAGAACTTTGCCAGAATTCGCTCTTCACAGGGGTTGCCTCCTGCTTGCTGCAGAGTGGTCAGACTACTGCAAGAGGTCACTTAGGCTATTTTTGAAAGCTGAAGTTTTGCAGTTTTTGAATCACTGCCTTCTGTCTAAAGAGTCTGATCATTCTTGCCACAAAATGTCCTGCTTCTAAATGAATGCATACGGAAGTGCAATTAATAATAATAAAATAAAGAGGTAACCATGTCTTGTTATGTTGAATCCAAGGGGGTGAGCTCGTAGATTCCATAACAACAGAACTGAAGTATTGGTGTCTTATCTTCTGTCATTGAGCAAAGGGATTCATTTACATCCATTTCCTTAATGCAGGTGCCCTTGGGTTTCGGATAGGATGCCCCCACTGGGGCTCCACTTCACAGCCCTCTGGCTGGAAATTGTGTAAATAAGACTGTAGGGTCAGCCTCCCATTTTCAGCAGCAGTGTCATTAATTAGTCTGAGACAGTCTTTCATATGAGCCTGTCCTGTTCCCAGGATCGTGTCTCACCCATCTAAGACATCTATCTGATACATACCTAAATCTTTCTATATATGCCTTTAAAATAATTTTGGGGGTAGGCATACTGACATGCCAAGAAGGAGCATCTCTGGGTGTGTCGAGAATCCTGTAACTTAATCTGATCAAAAGATCTGGCTCCGTGGCTCCCTTTTAAATGACAAGTGGTTCGTTTCAGAAGCACACTGGACCCTCAGCTGAGGTGGGCAGCTTGCCGAAAAGGAGCTGTGTGCCTGGGATATTTTTGTATGATTAAATCCCATTCTTTTTCTCCCACTGATCCATTGCTTGTCATTTCCCACAAGCGACACTGCTCAGGGCCGCATGGTATGGTTTGTGCTGGGCCAGGCAGAGAGCACCAATACTCAGTGCGTCTGGTTTTGCAGGACTGCTATGTTTCTGAGGTCAAATTGTAAGCCTGGCCTTGCTTCCGGGAGGACTAGAAAAATACGTTTCATAACTTTCTGTAGACCGATGCGGAGAGTGAGAGAGAAAACCGGGAAGCCCATGGGCTCAGTTTAGATGAGCTGTGAGGTTGGAATTCATCAAGCCAGGCAAGCTTACTGTTGTTTAGGAAGCTTCCTTACCATGAGGGGTCATGGCCGTGGGTGCCCAGTCGGTCATAGCTGAGGGCACTGAGGGATCAGCTAATCATTCAAATAGCCCAGCAGGCACAAACACACGAGTTGATAATCTAGAGTAAACTTGCTGAAATAAAAACTTCCTTGTTAAAAATTACTTCCATGAAGGGTTACTGGTAGCATGAGTACCTGAGTTCAGTGATGATATTGTATCCTTGTTCCCCTGGAGCCCATTTGTTGTTTCTTGTTTTTGTTTGTTTGATTTTTGAATGGGACAGAATCTTCATCTTATACAACCGGAGCCCTAATGCCACAAAATGAATGAATGTCCTGAACCAGAGACTTACTCTCAGTAGAGTTGGGCAGGGAGGCTGTCAGTCTAGCTGAGATGCGACGGTGGCCGATCTTCCGTGAGGATGTAAACTTAATAATCTTTATGAATTTTGAGCGACTCATAACTCTACTTCCTCACCCAAAGAAGCATTATGAAAAGATTGCTTCTAAATCCTTTAGACATTCTCTGCACTTGTGATAGATGCCATTCTCTTTACCTCGAGGCGCTGGAAATGAATGTGGTGTGTTTTTTTTATTTTATTTTATTTTTTTTGCAAGAGATAAAAATGTATGCTTTAGAAAGAGCAAATTGCATTTTCATGTTTAAGTTCACTCTTTGCACTTGATGTGGTCTGATCCAAATGTGAAGAATTGCTTTTGACGTTATTCTGTGTCTGCTGCATCCTAGGATCCTCGCATTATTATGCTGAAGTGCACTGTCACATGGGATAAATGGGGTGTTGGAAACCTGGCAATAGCACGAGGTTGCATTCCCTGGCCAGGCTCTTTCAGGTAGCTGTAACTTCTGCAGTTATTGGAACAGCTTTAATTTAACTTAGTAACAACACAGTAAAATTGTGTGTCTTTTATGAAAAAATGACTGTCTTCCAAGTTGAATCAGTTTGTTTAGAGGCAAAAATAGCTTGTTATCTCTTAGAAAAAAAGGTAATTTTAACATTCTTTAAAGGTCTGTTTTACCTAATCTGTGTCTTGAACTATCACATGTTATGTTCAGATCAGGTCAGTTCAGTCGCTCAGTCATGTCCGACTCTCCTCGACCCCATGAATCGCAGCACACCAAGCCTCCCTGTCCATCACCAACTCCCGGAGTTCACTGAGACTCACGTCCATTGAGTCGGTGATGCCATCCAGCCATCCCATCCTCTGGCGTCCCCTTCTCCTCCTGCCCCCAATCCCTCCCAGCATCAGAGTCTTCTCCAATGAGTCAACTCTTCGCATGAGGTGGCCAAAGTACTGGAGTTTCAGCTTCAGCATCAGTCTTTCCAATGAACACCCAGGACTGATCTCCTTTAGAATGGACTGGTTGGATCTCCTTGCAGTCCAAATTAAAATTTAAAGCCTGTTCATTGCAAAGTTCTTAAATTGTAGGGCTGATTTCTGAATTCTAATTCAAATTTTCTGTCAGTAACTAGAGCTTTCTAATTCTTAGTGGCCTTTCTTTAAAAGCAATTTGTGTACTTTGTGTATTGAAGTTTCTGTGTGTGTGTGTGTGTGTGCATGCGCGTGTACACATGCAGGCATATCTGTATGTAGAATCACTGCCAGCTCTCTTCACCAAAGACCTACGGGTGCACCACTCCCTGTCTTGTGTTTAACATGTTTCCAGCAGCTTAGAGAGATGGTATAAAAGTGAAATGAAAACCATGGAGCTTATATTGGAGTCTGATGTTTGAAAGAGAGATATTGGAAAAGGATGTTTTTTGGCTTGGCTCCCTTTTTAGATGTAATTGCTGCTTCATTAGGACTTGGAAGAGTTTCCTGTGGTTAAATTTAATCAAATGGCTCAGAATAACAAACTTGTACGCTCAAAATTCCAAGATAGCTCTGTGCACGAAACAGGACTTTCCTAAATTTAAAACACAGACACACAGACACACACACACACACACACACACATACACATACACAAACACATGCACAGGAACATACACACACATCACTACCAACATCAGTAACTGGTTTGTGAAGTGCTGTGTGGTATAATCTCAAACAAAATTCCTACTGCCTGTGGGTAGAGGAGTAACAGTTGATCACATACAGAGGTGTAAATCGGAAGAAATACACTTCAGAGGGTCTGAGGTCTGTTTGTTTGGGGCAAGAAACAAAGCTTAAACATACATGTTATGTCCTTAACTGCACTAAACACTGCTCTTGAATAGATTTTGATCATTTTTTCTTCAGGCTGTGATGTGAGGTTGTGTCATTCTTCCTGTTATACAGATGAGGGCATCAAGGCTTGAGCATGAGGCCCCCAAACACAGGGCCACTTAGTGTGCACAGTATGAGACAGACTCACACTTTCTTGATGTCTCTACATCACTTTCAGGCGATGCAATAGTAATCTCTCCCCACATTTACAAGTTGTCCAATTTGGGAGCCTTGGCTGAAGCGTTCTTAGTGATTTCTTTGCAATCATTGCATCAAAGTCTGACACTGATGCCATTTTCTAGGCAATAAGTTTGTTTTCGATGAAATTTTAAGTTATAAGCAGTAACTTAGGAATTAGCCTGATTATTCCTTTTTTTTTTTTTTTACACTTCCTTAATCTAAACTGGTTTGAAAGAGCTAAGTATATTTCTGCCTCAGAATTCTTTGGAAACTATGGGA
>NW_011495057.1:4562275-4587275 GCF_000754665.1 Bison bison bison | reverse complement strand
ATGGCAGCAGCTTCACCGTAGCCACTGACCAGGGTGGAGAGACAGAAAAAGCTAATATGTTCCCTCTGCAGTAGTTTCCGAGATCTTTTCCTCATGGGGGAACTGTCACAGACAAGTGTTAATCCCCAAAATGCCCTCTGATGTTTGCTTAGAAAATAATTGGTAATCTGATTTTCTTGTTTTCTGAAATTCTAGAGAGGTATACTTTTGGATTTTAAATTTATTGGCACAATACTTGTGATGTTGCTTCATGGAAAGAGAAACGAGTTGACATGATCATACATAAACATAAAAATGAAATTTGAGAGAAATGTTAACTTTGGAGCTAATTAGTTCCCTGTAATTTCACTGTTTCAGAAAACATACCTTTTGCTATGAAATGAAAGCAATGAATCTTTGGTAGACTGTGAGAGGAATGGTTTTATACAAGAGTATTATCACTGAAATAAGGAAATAAAGAAGAATTATTGGATTAGATTTAAAAATTGGCTTAAAGATATGACAAAATATTTTCAGCATTTGAAGTGGATGTCCTTGTGTTAAAGAAATAGGCCTAAAATTGCTGATTCTTTTCTTAAGTTTTCTCTTTTCCTTAATGCTATTGCATAACTTTCTTTTATATTTTTCCCATTCCAGTATATCTCATTTCCACCTGCAGCCAGTTTTCAGTTATTCCCATTGATGCCAGTTAGTTGACATGGATAATCTACAACACTTTATACAAATGATATTCATGCATGTCAGTACACCCATGTACTGTCATACACCGAAGCTCCATTTATAGTTTCTCCACCCCAGAATGAGAAGGACACTAGGAAAGCTTCTTAGTGGATGATCATTTAACCAGGAAACCTTTCTCCAGAGTTCGCTCCTTAACAGAAAGAGGTCTTGGGAATGGTTGACTACAAAGGAATTTCGCCAAGGATTGGAAAGAGGCAGGCTTGGGATGGAATGTGTGATGGGGTGAAGGTGTCCAGCTCAGAGATATTATACATAGTTCAAATAACATCTGAAAATAATCAGGAAGTGGCAGCATACAGATCTCCCTGGGGCTCATCAAGGCAGCACCTACTCCCTGATTAACCTATGAGTTCCATCAGCCATGTAAATTAGACTAGGCCTGCTAGCCCTGGGCTTGGAAGAAGTCAAGCTGTGGGAATGTACATATTTTAATAAAAATTGAGTATATATCCCATAGCATCACTCCAGGACTCTCTCAGATTTATCATTCTTGCTGGCATGTAATGCATTATTGCTATCAAATAAGTTAGTAGCCCTGGTAGATTTGGGAAAGAGGGTAGAATATTTTGTGGCAAGATTTTTGTAAAAACCTGTTTGCATACCTCAGCTGCGTGGTATGAAAAGGTGTAAGCAAACAGCGTCTTAGGTTCCTTGGGATTTTTATTCACACAACTTGAACCAGATGTCTGCTCTATAGTGGGGGACTTTTTATGTAAGAGTGTATATTGCATGCAGCATCTCGAATAAGCCTCATAATTCATGTTCAAAAGTTGGTTCCAATGGCCGTGTAGCCCAGAAAAGACAGCTGAGACTTGAGGGGAGATTGAAGACTAAATGGGATCTGCTAATAGTAAGAATGGAAATAGAAGTAAAGGAACTCTCTTTCTGATTATATTTGAAATTTTTGTTTAGCATGTCAGCTTCCTGCACCTTCTCTTTCATGTCTTATCTACTCTGAAATGCATTTAGTCATGTCTGTCACCCCCGTACCTGGGTGCTTAGGTGCTAAAAAGTGCTTTAAGAATGCAATTTGAAGATTGATAAATCAGGTCTGTTTAGCTCAGGGGAAAGAAAAGCTAAGTGGGGATTTAGTGGAAGGGAATAATATTCCTAAAAGGAAATCAGTTTGGTGCCAGTACGCTTTTTGAAGTAGAAACTAATTTGAAAGCATAGAGGTCAGGACTGAAATGGAGGACTGGACTGCACTATCACATTTTAGCAATTTAAAGGGAAGTTTCCTTAAACACAGTAAGTAGATGGAATATAGAATAGCTTGCCAAAGTCAGCGGTGGAAATAGATTCAGGGAACTAAATGAATTTTTGGAAAGTCGGGACGACAGGGGTAGAGCCACAAGCAGCATTTTAGGAGCTAATTCTAGGAGACATGATAAATGTATTTGTTGAGTGTCTGTTATAATTTCAGGCCTTAATGGATATGTGGTTTTTCCCCTCAAACTTCAAATGTTCTAGTGTGTCTGCCTTATCCCCTCTCTAACTTTGAATTTTAATAGCAAAAAACAGTCAATAATCTTTCCTATTAAATAATGCATGTACCCTTCACTTTTACAACACCGCCCCCCAAAAAAAGGACTGCAGGAATCCTATGATAAGGGTGTACATATCACAGGAATCCTATGATAACTTTTGTACAGCAATATTTGAGGGAAAATGAAGAATATAACAGTATTTATTGCAGGGAAGATAAATTACAGTTTTTGTTTCATGTGGAAAGTTTAAGGGTGGCAGCTTGACAATAAATTCCATCGAAATCTATCCTGCCAGAATGCCAACATTGTTCTTCATTCATTTTACTGTAAGATTTAATTATTTGCTGATTTTTAATACCAGTCAGTCATTCTTAGCATCATTGAATTAACTCTGAACCCTATATCAGTGAAGAGCCTTATGTTGCCCCATTTTATGATAACAGTGTAATACAAATTAAAATTGCATCTGTTAAGATTATATCCTATATTTAGATTTCAGCATGCAGAAACATAATATTCTCCTGAATATAATGGTTGGAGCCAATAACCTGTAACCAATTGCATACTTTTTCTATTGCAAAATCTGAACTATAAGGATTACATTTTGGAAAAGACTGTAAATCTGTCACCACTAATCTAATCTTTACAGTGGCTTTGTAACCAGTTTGAGACTAAAGATCATTTCTTCTCTTGCTCTGAGTTTAATCATAACACATATTTGATATTTCATAACTTTCTTTTGTTCCATCAGCACGTGCATTATAAAGTGTACAGCATTAATAAATAGAAGCATAATGAATGTGACTAATTGATTTTGGCAGTCAAAGACTGGCACACTTTTTATACAATAGGGAATCCATTCAAAGAAGCTTAACTGCTGTTGAGAACAAGTCTTCTATGCAGTAATGGTTTCTAATTTGGATTCTGTGTGAGATGAGCAGAATGCAGTTATTCACAGTACTTCACTACTTATGACTGTTATTTCTGGTGTTTTTACTTTGTTGGCAATACTCATTGGATTCTCATTTCACTAAATGAAATTTTATGTTTTGATATATATACAAATTCTGCAGCACAGTTGTATATGCAGTTTTTGTAGGTTGCCTGATTGTCCAAACTAGAGATATGGAACATAGACAAGGGGCCACAGCCAGTCCTTTTCCCTGTTTTGGATCCAACTTCATTATGTTTTCTTGCCTCTGACTTTTTAGTACTGAAAGCAGACTGTTTCTCCTTACATATCCATTGAAAGCCACTGACTCAGAGACAAAACAAGTGTATTAACTTGTAAGCACAAATGCCAAAATACAGCTTCTAGTAGATGCTAGTGAAAAATTAATTCATTCAAACTCCAAGGGGAAAATAAGCCCACATTGTATAATCGGTCTTACCTTTAAAAATGTGAATGGCCTTCAAAACCAATTTTGCCTCCTTTGTAAAATCTTTGAACACTAAATTATATTACATGTCTGCAATTTAATAGTGGACATGAGATCAAATTGGGTGTCACCGAAGCATTAATCAACCAAGTGTCATTACTGGTAGTTAACGATTCATGTGTTAAGCTTTGTCATTTGAAACCTGAGAGAGAAAACAGACTCATCACTTACTGTAGTCGCCACTGATTTAGAAGAGAGAAAGAATGACTGTTGTTGAGGGCATCCAAGAATTAAAATTTATATTAAAAACAACTGTTCGCTGTGCCACCTGGCACCACTGAAGGGCGAAGATGTGGTGCCTGACTGCAATTAGGACAAACTCTAATGGGAAGTCGGTCATTTCCAGGCACAGTGCAATTGATTTTCCACCAATCTGAATAGGGAAGGAGATACTCTAAGTCTATTATTATTAAATTATTTATGAAGTCATATTAAATCTGGTCATCAGGTGAGTGAAGATTTTCCAATCACTGTGATGATAGGAGCCAGAAAGAGTGTTTTGTGACTTGAGCATCAGATGTTATCTTTGATTGTGGTGATTAAGTGCTCAGTCGTTAAAGAATCTTCCTGCAATGCAGGAGACCTGGGTTCGATTCCTGGGTCAGGAAGATCCCTTAGAGAAGGAAATGGCAACCCACTCCAGTAATCTTGCCTGGAGAATCCCATGGACAGAGGATCCTCGCAGACCACAGTCCATGGGGTCGCAAGAGTTGGAAGTGACGAGACGCCAATGGGGATGATTAAATGAGATAAGTGAGTTTTTCATTAAAAAAAAGTCACTTCCATTAACATCTTCATTTTAATTAAAGTATTGCTAGTTCTGACAGGGGGCTCTTGTTAGCTCTTTGAAATGGGAATAATGCTTATTGGGAAAGATGACACCCTAAATCAGTGTTTATTGTATCATTAGTGAAATAGTGAGTAGTGACATATCGAGTTTCTTTCTTAAAATGCCCTGATAAGATGCAAAACTTATGATTGCCATAAATTGTCATTGACTCATACACACTGAGAGAATACAGTAAAGATTTATAAGGACTTTATTAATAGATTGAGATTAACCTTTGGATCTCTTCCTCAGTTTTTTAAAACTGCTAGCCTGGTTACCTTAAACACAGTCCAAGTCCCTGCATGATCTATTCCCCAGCCTTATTTCTGTGCCCTGGAAGCACCTTCAGGATAATTGCTTTTCAGGAATCACACACGGGCTTCCCTGGTGGACCAGTGGTTAAGAATCCACCTTGCAGTGCAGGGGCTGTGGGTTTGATCCCTGGTTGGGGAACTAAGATCCCACATGCCACAAAGCCACTAAACCTGAGCGTAGCCACTGTTGAGCCCACGTGCTCCAGTGTCTGCATACTCTAGAAGCCTGAGCGCCACAACTAGAAAGTTGGGGCACTGCAATAAATAAATACATTAGAAATAAAATCATACAACTGTACTGGAGGACTTTGCTGCACTTCTCCTGCAGGGGACACATGTGTTTGATCCTTGATTGGAGATCTAAAATCCTATTTGCTGTGTGGTATGGCAAAAAAAAAGAATCACACAAACTTGTCAATTCTAATTTATTTAAAATATGAGCAGTACCAATTTTACAATCTTAGATGAATTCTTTAATGTCTTGGATCCTTGATATCCTTATCTATAAAGTGAAGAGACTGGACTTAATCATTTTAAACTGTTGTTGTTTTTTTTAATTTTCTATGACATTGATGGTATCTACCATATAATTTTATAAAGGATAGCAAAAGTAAGACAAATCTCAACGTGAAAACTGCCTGCTTGGCCCTTGAAACCTATCATTTCATCAATAACTTGAAATTTTGGACTTTCAGAAGGCGAGGAGGCCTGGAGTCCTGTGACAGGCTTTATCCCTCACTCACTGGCCACCCTCAGCAAGTCACCTCATCTCTTTGAGTCAGTTGTTTTATCAGTAAAATGTGGGTTGAAAATACTAGTGCCAGACACTTTAGCACGACTGTCATGAAGATCAATTGAGACAACGTGTTAAAGTTACTTAAAAAGTGTAAAGCAATAGGAAAATGGAAGCTGTCAAAAAATGTCTTGGCTATACAGGAACTGGTGAGGCTAGATTCAAGATGGCCTTCTGTTACAGAGAGAGTTATATGGCTAAAGGCTAAGGGAAAACCAAGTAATAAAGCAAAGTATTGTAAATACTTAGCCTGTTCATGGAATAATTAGAGTACCAGGAACATTCATGAGGCATCTTTGTGGAAACTATGACCTGTTACATTACCCCTTTCTCTCCCTCACACAATATGAAGTCTATATGTAAACAAGGAGAGGTTTTCAGACATTCATAGAAACCAGTGGGTGTAGGTCCGAATGATACAGGCTGTGTAACGAGTCTTCCTATAAACTGCAGCAAATCCGAGAAAGATTAGCCCACATTCTCAGCACGCACACACTTGGTGTTCGTGGGTCACACTGACGCAGTCACGGGATGGGGCCTGTGTCTGGGTACCCTGAGTGCCTGGAGGGTATCTTTGTGTGATTGGCATGGCGCTCCCGCCAGGGTCTAAATGTTGGGCGTGCATTCATGTCGTATTTAACAGCGTGGCTCAGTCAGTTGGGTAACTTGGGCAGGTTTCCACGATTTCTCTTTCGGAAGATAATTTTATAGATATTTAACTCCCTTCCCCCTCCTTCCTTCCTCCCCCAGATTTAAAAAAATCAAGGCTTCGCTGTTGTCTATTGTGGACGGCTTTTTGTTGGGAAGTCTGTACCTCTCCTGGTATGTGTTTGGGACCGGGTGCATGCTACACCTTTTCAGTTCCACAGGGATGGGACCAGATGGAAGAATTTGATTATCTAGCAGTAGAGGACCAACTGTTCAGTTGGATACAGAACCGGGAGAAAAGGGTTGAAGAGATCTAAAATGGCTGTCGTATGTGGAGCCAACAGTTTCCGAAGGGAACCAGGCAGGCACTGAGGTGTAGTAATGCGGAATCTCTTCCAAGTACCAGCTGGGGCTTTCAGGAGCCGCTATCCCCACAGCAGACACTCAGCAGGCTCCAAGCAGCTTGACTTTACCATATGTGGAACTTTTTATTCTCCACCTCGCTCCCCAGAGGCACGGGCCACAGGGACAGGAGAGGCAGGTGAATTGCTCTTAATGCAGAGCACTAAATCACTGGGTTAACATGAGAAGCCTGGCGAGAGGAAATGGATCTGCAGAAGACTGACTCGGAGTCTCTTAACCTTGGAGCTATTCTGAGCACCAAAAAAGATGCCGCATAATGTTTCATTAGGCTTTCACCTTGTGCGGGCTCTCCTCAACGCGAGTGACCTTTCCATCCTCGGACAGATTTTTTTTTTTTTTTAATGCTCTTAAAAGCCCTTCAGTACTTCGGCATGCTAACTGTACATTTTTTATTCACACGGAATCATACCTTTCCAGTAATGAGGGAGCCGAGCTGCACTGCAATCTGTGATTTGTGCGAATTTCTTGCTTTCTCTCCGTTCAGACACCCCAGTTTGACAGATGGGGCACAGAGCCACAGAGCAATCCATAACTCCAGTTTGTATCATAAATTTCTAGTCCCTCCTCCTCCACCAAATGCCTGCTTAATGGTAGCTAGAATCCTCATGCAACAATGTTGGCATGCGTGGGTAGAATTTAAGACATTTCTTCCGGTTGGCCTTAGGAAATCATTTGTACAGTAAAAGGATCAGGAAGGGCTGATGAAGTTTAAAATTAACAAGCATCCACCTGTATCTGAAAATGACACAAATAAATATTTACTGCATGTGGTCCTTTCTCAAAAATGTTGAACAGATAAGTTTTGTAAATGTCTTGCAGTGTGACTGGATTTATTTTATTCCTTAAACACCTCTGTCATTTTGGACTGTGTTACCTTTAGCAGTAGTCCATCTATTTCCCCTTAACAACTAAGCCTATTATTACAGGAGTACTTAAGTGAAGAGATCTGGTTTTTGTATTTTTTAAAAATCTGTGAGTTTTAGACTGGTCAGGGGACAAGCAGCCCACAGGAAAATGTGGAAAATTGTGGTGAATGTGAAATCTCTAAAAAGCAAAGCTGCATTTTAGAGCTTCTGGGTGAACTGTCATGACACCATATTGATTATCATTTGGTGACCATTTTCCTCTGAGATAGTAAGTACCGGTTCAGGTGAACCAGGTAACCTGTGTACAGAAAGAGAACACTCAGCCATCATGTTCTCAGGCCTTAAGGAACATGTGCTGAGCTACAGTTGAATCAGCAGAAAAGCAGTGATGAGAAATATATAAAGTAAAGCAGATTAAAGTTCATTACTAGTTAATGAAAAGAAAGGAAATGTAAACATTATTTTCCAACGCTAGTAGCACATTAGCCGAATAAAAACCATGTGATATGTGTGCAGTATTCATTAATCCATCTCTCCAACAAATCAGTGTACAAACCAAATCAAATAGTGAACCAGTATTCATAAAGTTGCAAATAGAGTTGATTAAACAAATTCATGTTTATACTTGAATACAGGGTACTGTCTTACAGAGGGAAGCAGATTCTACCAGTTATTCAGGTATATGTTTTCTGTAATAGTGTGTATTAACAGAAACCTGAATATTTCTGCCATTATTGGGGTCATTGCCATGCAAAAGAAGCCATGGTCCAGTGTGGGGAAAGTTTTGAAGTCTATTTTTGTAATGAAAGTATATCCACCAAAAGAAAAAAAGGAAATTTCGTATTAATATATTTCATGAAGTATATTTCTGGGCTTTAAGATGGAGCTAGTGGTAAAGAACCCGCCTGCCAATGCAGGAGATGTTCAATCCCTGGGTCAGGAAGAACTCCTGGAGAAGTGCATGGCAACCAACTCCATCAGTTTTGCCTGGAGAATCCCATGGACAGAGGAGCCTGGGGGGCTACAGTCCGTAGCGTCGCACAGAGTTGGACAGAACTGGAGTGACGTAGCACGCGCACATGAAGTATTTGTTTACTTCTTTAGAGGAGTGGGTGCATGTGTACCTCTTTCACTTTCTGAAAAATAATGATTTTCAGGGTTTTTAATGTGCCAGCATAAAGGTGTAGAACAAGAAATGTATCGTATGGTGAAACAAAGACAAAAATCTTATCTAAGAAAAATCCAAGTAAGTTCAGCCTACATTTTGAGACACATTCTACTTACCTAGTGAATTTCAAATGTACTCCACTACTTTGGAATTTCGAACGCCATGATAACAATTTGTTTTGTTTATGCTTCCCTTTTGAGCTCTAGTGAAAGGGTAGGGGGTGAAGGATATAGCAACAGGTTTGATTTGTAGAAAAATGTCTACTCTCTGCCTTTTTTTAAATGAAGAGTTTATTTTTTAGACTAGTTTTGGGTTCACAGCAAAACTGAAGAAACTACAAAGATTCCCTATACATATATACGTGTGTGTGTGTGTGTGTGTGTGTGTGTGTGTGTATGTGTCTGTGTGTATATATATATATATATATGGCTTCCCTGGTGGTTCAGTTGGTAAAGAATCTGCCTGTACTGCAGGAGACCTGGTTCAATCCCTGGGTCAGAAAGATTCCCCTGGAGAAGGAAATGGCTACCCACTCCATTATTCTTGCCTGGGAAATCTCATGGACAGAGGAGCTTGGCAGGCTATATTCCATGGGGTCACAAGATTTGGACATGACTTAGTGATTAAACCACCACTATAAATGTATATATATTACTTATACTTATATATATAGATATACATGCACACACGCTTCCTACCCCACACATGCACAGCCTCTATCCACGGGCTCCACCAGAGTGGTGCATTTGTCACAACTGATGAACCTACAGTGCCCCACTATAACCACCCCCAATCCATAGTTTATATGAGCGTTCACTATGTGTGTTGAACCCTCTATATTTTATTCCATTAAAGAGAATGGTAAAAAGCTTAATGTGATGGAACGGCAGAGTTTGCGGGTGGGAAAGTGCATTAAAAGATTTCTTTGAAATCTGTATTTATGAAGTGAAACTTTATAAATGAATGGCACATTTGTGTCCTAAGTGGGCTAACCCCACCTCTAACACTTTTTGGGGGGAAAGACTAAAAAGAGGCCGGCGGCTGCCGGAATGTCGACTGTAGGCCGTTACCGATGATTGAAGCCAATTAAACAGACACACAGTGGTTCTTTTGGTGTCGTTTGGCAGAAAAACTATGGAATGGAGTCGCATGATAAGGAAGAGCCCAGGGTACGCCCGGCTTCTTGCGCACATGTGCTAGAATCACTGCAACTCATAAATTCAAATTACTTTTAAAAGCTGGCCATGATACATTTGCTCATTAACCATATGGAAAATGGCACTCAGGAATTTTCTACAGTGTATTTTCAAAGAAAGAATCCAATTGCAGACAGACATTCCTCCGTCCCGTGTTTATGCAGCTGTACTGGTGATTAAATTACACCAACTCAGGCCCACATGTAGCCACAGAACTTATTAGTTGGAGTACAAAGTACCTTGTAAGAGTATGAGAACCCACATTGTGATGTTTGCTGGCCTCTTGGCCACTGGCTCGAGCAAGCATCAAAAGTCACGCATGTGCTTAGAGGTCTCTGGAGAAGGGGCCGTGGGACAGAGCGGGGCTGCTCACACGGCGTGAGGCACTCTGACAGTCTACCAGGGGGGACCGTGGGATTGCGGCTGTCAGCAGTTCCAACAGCGCAAACAGTATGAAGAAGCTTCCACAGGGATTGAATTACTGAAGACTTCTGCTCCGTGTTTTTTGGTATAATTGAGAGCACAGAGGGAGCTTGATTTCTCTGTCTTATGATTTGAAGGTGAAGACAAGAGCCTGCAGGGCCCTGTCAGAGTTATGGGCATGCTCAACCCAGACTTCAAAAAAAACCTAATTCCCAGAAAACCATGCAAGGCTGAATTGCTTACCTGAATATAAAAGATTTACTTTCACTGAATCATTTAACACACAAACCACATTAATTGCATTTTGAAAAAGAAAAGAAACCCAGAATACAGTGCGTCGGGAGAAAAAATACATATATAACCAATGTTAAAAGAGGCGCTTCCATTTTAATGCCCATTTGAAGGGGAAACGGGTCCATACGGATGCTTTGACATTCTGGGCCACACACACGAACACCCAAGTTGTATCTTTTGGAAAGAGCAAGACATCAGCATGTATTGTTATCTCTATGGAAAATGAATGAGTGCCCCTCCTCTGTCTCCTGGAAGTGTAGCCACAATACATCCGGGTGTATTGTATTTATACTTTGCTGTTGGATGTAGCTATTATTCAAGTTGCACACACAGGAAAAAAAATAAGGTTTAAAAAATGCCAGCTGGCCATCTCATGTCACTTTTCAGAATGGTGAACTGAGTAGCTCTCTCCATGAGTAGGGATCGAGCGTGCTTTGGTGGGGGTGCCCATGCACTCTCCCCTCTTGCCAGTAAGCAGCCTTTCTCTCCCTTCTTCATGCAGAGTCTGCCCCACCTGCTTCCCTTGTGTGGAGAGAAACCAAGCATGCAGCTTAGTCCTCCTGGGGGAGACCAAACATCTCTTGAGATGTGCCCCCAAATGAGAGAGCCGAGCCTCACCACCCCCACCTACAGTTGAGATGAAACTGATGGTGACACCTTGGACTGTTTTGACCCTCTTCATTTTTTTCCTTGCAAAAATGTGGCCCAAATGCGTGAGGGAAATAAAACTTGCTGGGACCGGTGTGCTGGCCTGGGAGAGAGTGTTTTGCAGGGGAGAAGTATTTGTGTGCACACAGTCTTCCAGAATGAAAGTGTTGCTGGTTTCACCCCCAGTTGACCCCTCTCCCAACAATGCCTGCCCTGCCCCATCTTGACACCAAGACTGTCTTTAGGCACCCTTCCATCTTCAGCCACATTAACCCTCTACCAGTACAGCCCTGGATGGCACAGAAGCTGCTAGTGTATCTACCCAGTTAACCATACTTTGTCTAACTGTTCCTGCTTTAAGCTTTTAGGGGGAAAAAAAAATACCACCGTAGAACAAATACCAATTGTTCGCTTCACTTTCACATGGCCAGCAAGCAGATCTTTTCCAAGTGGGAGTAATATTCTGTTAGCTATGTTTAATTCTTATTTTACCTGGGGGATTGAAAGTACCAAATGATTTCAGCTGTTCAGGCATTACATTTCGGGCTGTCCTCTCCTTCTGCCCCTGTCTTCCTCACATACCCCTTCTGGGACCTTCTTCCCATTTAGAGTCAAAGGACAGCTTTTTCCCTGAACCAAAACCAGCAGGACCTATTCAGAAAAGGAACCTTCTGAGATGCTGAGAGGGAAAGACACACACACACACACACACACCTCCAAATGTACCATTCTGCCTGTGCTTTGGCAGTGCCCCCATACCTGCAACATAACCATTCATCCTTCACCAGATTCATTTCACTGCCCACTTTGCAAAGGATGAATACTTTTGAGGAGGGACGTGCGTGTGTACATGTAGCTTTTGGTTGGGGGGTGCAGGGTGGGAGTTTACCTTTGGCCATGAAATGGACACCGTGTGCATGGTGTTACCACAGGCGTTCTGTTCCAATTGCATTGTGTCTTAACAACAAAGCCCCCCGTGAAACTCAATAAAATTACCAATTTCACAGTTGATTTTCTTCTTGCTCTGCTCTGCAGCCCTCACACTCCTGGCCTGTCTCCACACACTGCGGGAGATGGTGTCGGACCAAACCAATAACACGGTACTAAAAAGGGGCTTGATATAAGCCAGACTGCTCTTGATTCTAATTAGTGTGTCCAGCAACTTTGAGATCTTTGAACTATCTTTGTCATGAAAAATAATGCTATCAATTTATTCTGAATTGGAAGAACCCGGTTGTCTGGGCAGTGATCAAATCACACTCTTTGGTGTGATTCAGGCCATAGTTACATTGCCCAGAACTTATATGGATCCATTTTATTTCTCGTACTGTGCTCTGTTTTCTCCTCTGATATTATTGACTCTGCTAATTTTGGTAATTTAAAATCAATCAAAACTGTATGACCTAAGGTATGCGAACCTTGGGATCATTGATTAGCAAGCAAGCATTCTAGATCTAATTCAGCGACTAACTAGCTGTGGGATCCTGAATTATATCCCTTCTTGTCTCTGTCTCCCAACTAATAAAAAGATAAAATTAAGAAAAGGCAGTGAGAAAAATATATACAAGTGCTGCTTTATTTTAATCTTTAGATTAATAGAATAAATAATAAATGTATTTTTAAGGCTCTGGTGAGTCAGGTCTTAGGATATTAAATCCTGCCAGCCTTGTTAACTATAGACTAAGAATCTGACCTAATGCCCACTGCAAGATACAGCTTAAGGAACTGAACCTAAATTATGATGAACAGGGTCAGTGGTAAAGAATCTGCATGCACTGCAGGAGAAGCAGGAGATGTGGGTTCAATCCTTGGGTCGGGAAAATCCCTTGAAGCAGAAAATGGCAACCCACTCCAGTATTCTTGGCAGGAAAATCCCATGGACAGAGGAGCCTAGTGGGCTATAGTCCATAGGATCGTGAAGAGTCAGATATGACCGAGCAACTAAGCACACATATAATGAGTATGTAGTTCTGTGATGGAAATAGTTCAGTCACAGAGATAACTGACTTTATTTCAAATTCTACCCTTTTTTTTCAGGAGCCACATTCAACCCTAAGCCCATCCCCAAGTTTGATGTGTATTTAATTATCAAAGAATCTTTGTCAATTACTTTCACTTCATTCTTTTACCAATAGCAGATTGTCTGATATGATGGCCAAGCCCTACTGGACTTGCTTTACAATTTCTGGTATCTTATAGGAAACACTTAAAAATATATTGGCTGGCAAGAAAAGTTTGTTTTATGAATGATTGATTAATGGACTGAATGGATGAATGAGTAAAACTTAGATATTAAAACCCCCAATGGTTTTATGTTGTATAAATAGAGATCTGGTGATGGAGGAGTTATTTAGAAACGTTGCCATTTGGAGATCATAGAATCCTATTCCATACATTCTGCTGATATCATCTGAAATCACACTTTGTTTTCACATCCTTCAATTTTTATTCTTAACAATAGTCTTTGTCTTTAATTTGATTAATGCTTTTCATTTTTTGGTAGGTCTTCATTTGCAAGTATCTTAGAATGCTAATTATCCCCACATATGAAGGCAGGGCCTCTGTCCCATAAATTGTAACTTCCCTAAAGCCACTGTTTGTAACCACATTTGGTTTCACATTGGCGCACAATCATTGTTCTCTTCATGACCACACATAAAGGAAGGAAAATTGGTTCAGACAAACTAAAGAATGACCCCATCCACTGAGTTCCTCTTGGGGAAACATAATTCCCAGGGGAGATTTAATTTTACTTTCATTTACTATCCTGCACCCCACCTCCCCCCAGGATTGAGAGGTTCGGAAATCCCACAGAAGACAGCCCCCATGTGTCCAGGAGCTACTGCTTATCATGTTGTAACCCGCCATCCCTGTTAACGAAGTGGTTGGGGAATTTCTGAGGTCAACTTGCCTGTCTTTCTTCTCAGGCTGGAAATCAGAATATTAGTAGCAGTGCTCCATCAGTCTGAAAATATTGAACAACTCGGATTCGTTTGGTACTTAAGCTGCTCTCTGTGCATCAGTCCGCTCTGTCCCGCGTTAAGCCAGGTTACCAGCATGCAGTTTTCAAAGTTATTGCTACCATGTGCGAACTGTGCATGCAACCTTCCATTCATTCAGGAGACTCTGTGATTTTTCTAAGTTCCAAATCAGCTCATTCCCTTTGAAAGGAGTTTTAGTGCAATTAAATCCAGTAGTTTTCATCTGTCTTCTCCAAAGCATCATGTTCAACTGTGAGCAGTGGGAAGGGTTGAAGAAACACACCGTTTTATTTATAATCAGCCCTCATCCACGGTATTACCCATTTCACCACACACCATGAACCTTGAAACGCGCTGCCAAAACCCATTCCTCGCCATTGTGTCCGTAAATAGCGGCAGTTGCTTTCTCGGGACCCCCACACCAGCTGTCATGCTCGATTTCTATGAGATTTTCTATACATACTTCCCCAGTAACTTGAGTTGCCTTAAAATGATTTACAATCCTTTGCGTTGAAGGAAAAGTGTCCCAAACACAACTCCCCTCAAACATCGTGTGTGTGTGAACAAAATTATTAGCCTGCCTTCTGTGAGGTGAACTGAGAGAAAGGAGACAAAGAGAACATGACACCCTGGGATAACTCCAGTCTAAGGGTCTCCCGTCACAAGCTTTCATAATGAGTATCGTGCATATGACCATGAGTTATCATGACTGTGACCTGCCTCAGGAGGTCCCATGCCACATCTGTATTAACAACTGCATCTGCTTCAGGGTAACCTTATTAGCTTACTGCAGCTGAGCCAGGGGCCTCAGGAGGTATTAGACCAAGTCCCCAGAGAAGCCTGGTACTTCTGTTCTCCCTAAATTCCGTTCGGTGCCCAAAATTTAACATCAGGACCTGCTGAATTTTATTTCGAATTATCTGCTGTAGTAACTCTAGCAGAAAACAACACACACAAACACACACACACATATGCGTGCTCCCCTCAAAATTGGCAAGTTCCCCAAATGCCATCTCTAATTCCCATTATGGCATACGGCTTGTTTGTTTCATAGGAAAAGCAATGGAAATATCAACAGAATTCTC
This sequence comes from Bison bison bison, assembly GCF_000754665.1. NCBI lineage: Eukaryota > Metazoa > Chordata > Mammalia > Artiodactyla > Bovidae > Bison > Bison bison. The sequence goes on along the minus strand of NW_011495057.1, from coordinate 4,571,940 downwards.
ACCTTGGTTTCCTTTTTTTCTTCTCACTGTGGAAGTGTATGGAGTGCTGTCAAGAACACAAAATGCAAAGAACACAGAAGTGTGAAGTTATCTTTGGAAATTTTACTTCCAAGCCTGACAAGGAGAATAGGGAATAAAGTTTCTGTGAATGGAGTGGTATGCCAAGGAGATCTGGTGGGGCGTGTGTTTCAGTGTCTGTACGTGTGGAGTGTGGGGTGTGCATCCGTGCAAGTATGCCATGTGCAAAAGAACCCAGCTTTTCGAACTAAATTCTTACACAAGCTCTTTATCACTTGTTTCATATTAATCAGGTAGCATGGAAGTCAGCAAAATATGTGCCATTCATTCATTCATGTACCCGTTAGACAGTGAAAGTGACAGAGAAGTATTAATTCACCTGGGAACATACCTAGATCAACATCCTAAAGGATATTCCCGTACTAGTGACTACTCATAAAAGGTACTTTCCCTACTCTCCTCTGATGGGCTGAAGGCTTACCCAGTTTCCTTTTCATGACTTCTGCATTTAATGTTGCCCTGCCAGTAAAGATAGATAGAATAACACACACCGCTCAAATAACCCTTTGAGGACTAATTCAGATTGTGTCGAACAGAATTCCACCTTGAACCGAAAGAGTGTTTCTGAGGCTGGATTGTCCGGTGACCTCTATACATCCACATGTCCTCTCTCTAATCGTCCCAGAGTATTACCTTAGACAGCTCCTGATAGTTACACAATGACAACCCCTTTTCTTCTGCCGACTTCATGCTGTGTGTCAGCTGTCAACTGTGGAATGCCGTGCACTGAGGTTAGCATTTTACATGGGTTGTCTCACTTCATCCTCGAGTGTAATCAGGTTATGTTATCATCCTTGTGTCCAGTGAGGAGGTGGAAGGAGGCTGAGGGACATGTTCAAAGGCACAGATGAGGTCGTTTCTTTCTGAGCAAGTGTGATTCAGTGGACCGTGATGGGAAAGTTCTACATTGCGTGTGTTGAAGTGGCCCCTGCTTTAAGACCTTTCATTCTTTCCAGTCCTGTGAGGGCTCACAGTTTATTTTCTTTCTCAAGTATTTCCTATGTGGACCAAACTACTCTGACTTTGACCCTGACCCCCAAAATCGATGCAAGCCTATGCTGAATCCAGCCCCTTGTTATCCCCAGGCATGAGAGTAATTCATCCTCAATTTTACAACCCTAAAAACATTTTAATTCTATGACTTCTCTTTTGTTATTCAGTTTTAGTCACTTCTCCTCCGTAGAAAGCAGGGATAACACATTTCCTCGTTTAGAGCAGCGGTCCCCAGTCTTTTTGGGACCAGGGATCGATTTCATGGAAGACAGTTTCTCCATGGCCCGGAGATAGAGGGGTGGTTTTGGGAGAATTCTTTATTTCTGATATTATGACATCAGGTCTGTGTCAGATCATCGGGGCATTAGATCCCAGAGGTAGGGGACCCCTGGTTTAGATGATTTCCTCAGCCAGTAGTTGAAGGAAACCCAAATGTGGGACATCGGCCATCATAAGATCATGTTTTTCTTTCTCCCCAGCCTCAGGGTGCCCTGGGATTCTGGGCTAATCCAAACACTGGGTAACACAGCAAATATATGTACTCTTGAAGGATATTAGAAGAAAATTGTGGAAGAAGCTGTTTAGCTCACTTTGTAGACTGTACCCCACCAAGCTAAGTGAGTACTGCTTAATTGATAATGATCAGCTTCTCCGTTACCTTTAACCATTTTCTGGTAACCGTATCCTAAGCAGCCAAAGCAGCATCACCTCATATTCCAGTGTAAAGAAGGCTCTTGTGAGCAGGAGTGACCTGGCCAAGCACTCTTGAGGCACAGACGTGTGAGCATCGAGCAGGCTTCCTCTGTTTTCTGTTCTTATTCTTCTTCTAGGTCTTGCTGCAGTTATTTGCTTGCTGTCTCCTTTCGTTTTTCTGTCTGCTGTGTTCATCTCTTCTTCACTTATCTCATTTCCCCATTTCCTCCCTGCAGTTTTCAGTCCTCTGCACTTTTTTAAGGAAGTTTCTCTTTCTGTGCCTTAATGGTTTCATACAGAGTGGTGTTTGCTTTCCTCTGAAAACTCCTTCCCTAAAAATTAAAAGGTAAAGAAAGAGAAACACTATTCCTATTTTTTACTTGGAATAATCTGTCATTTTCCTGATTATGGCCAATTTGGAAAAAGCAGAAAAGTGTAAAGGAAAATTAATTACTAATAGCTCCAACTCTAAAAGCTGAGTTTCTATTCTTTTTCTTCTTCAGCCTTTTGTTTATAAAACTATATGCACACGTGTATATACTTTATACATGAACGTGATCTTACGATACATCATAGCATTTTAAACACAGTTCTGCTTTTGTAATATTATTTTATAATGCACATACCCTCATGTCATTAAATATTCTTCAAATATATCAAATATATAATTGACATTTATTGTGTATTATCTGTCAGTAGTATTGTAACTAAAGGTATGAATGCACTTATCTACGGTTATTCTATGAAATAGGTACTGCTATTACTCCCATTTTATATTAAGGGAACTGAGACACTAAAAGACGAAGTAACTTGCCCAAGGTCACAAAACTAATAGTTGGCAAGGTTTGGACTGAAGTGTTTGAGGTCTGGAGATTGTGTTGTCAACCACTGAGATACTCTGACTCTCAATAGACCTTGATGATTACAAAATAGCCCTCGAATACCCCGACTCATCTTTATTGAAGCGGTATACTTGGACGTCCTGCATTGTCTGAGCTGGACGTTTTGAATTGTTCCCAGTATGTTGCTCTTCTAACCAGCACTGTAACGAGCATTCCCCTCCATGAAACTGTATTATTATCTCTAATTACTTCCTTAGGATAAATTCCTATGAGTAAGAAAGTATGAGAACATTCTTAAAGCTTTTCCTATGAGTTTTTAGATTTCTGGTCAGAAAAGTTGTCCTGATACACATTTCCCTCTGTGTGTAAGAAGACAGCATGTCTCCATGCCCTTGATCACACTAAATAATGGACTTTTAAAAAACCAGATGTTTTCTAAGTTGAAAAAACTCCATCTGATATGTACCAACAGTGCCTCATTTTAATTTTCCATTTTTATTACTAGTGAGATTGATTTTTTTCATCTTTTATTCACCATTTTTGTTTCATATTTCAGAAATAACTTAGTCATGCTTTATGGCCATGAAAAATTAGCACTTGTCAATATGTTATTGACTTAAAAGAACACTTCACTATGAGATATTTGACTTTTAATACATCATTTTCCACCTTTTTTGCTTTCCACCTATTCCACCTATTTCCATCATTTTCCACCTATTTTTCTTTTTAATGGTGTTTAATACATATATATATATTTTAACTTATTAACTAAGAACGTAGTGTGTACACTTTGCATAATGTATAAAGGATACTTTGCTGAGTCTCAGTCGTGTCCGACTCTTTGCAATTCCATGCACTGTAGCCCACCAAACTTCTCTGTCCATGGAATTTTCCAGGCAAGAATATTGGAGTGAGTTGCCATGCCCTCCTCCAAGGGGTCTTCCAGAACCAGGGACTGAATCCGCGTCTCCTGTGTCTCTTGCACTGGCAGGCTGATTCTTTACCACTTTGCCACCTGGGAAGCCCATTTTTTGAGTTTAGTGACCACATTAAAGGGCAAATTACAACAGTGAACAGATGAAGAAAATACCCTGTCCTGAAACATGGATATAGACAGCATACCAAATTTTGTCAAGACCTGAATGGATTAAGCCAGGTCCAGTCTTTCCACTTAGCTTCTTAGACTTTTTACATACTTCCTATTTATGTTCCTATTTTTGTGCTCTTCTGCTTTGAGGAAGTGAACAAGCATGAGGAAATGTTAATTCTTAAATAGAGAAAATTAACATAGGTTATTATATAGTAAGTCCTCAGAACATACATACAGGAAGGGCATCGTGGAGAGACCATGGGATAGATGATCTTGAACAGAAACTGGACTGTCAGTCTGGCTCTGCATTCCAACTGAAAGACTATAAACAGTCCATTTCGCCTTATTTATCAGAGGGTTTTTGTGTTAGACAATCTCTAAGGTCTTTTTCAGCTTCATCTTCTCTGAATTTATCCACAAGTCTGTTCAACCATACCTAGATTCAGGTTCGATCCCTGGGTCAGGAAGATCCCCTGGAGAAGGGAATGACTTACCTCCTCCGGTATTCTTACCTGGAGAAGTCCATGGATAGAGGAGCCTGACGGGCTACAGTCCATGGAGTCACAAGTCTCAGACACGAATGAGAGACTAACGCTTTGACTTTTTTCGCTTTCATAAATAGATGTTCTTCTTAAAGATGCAGCTTGTCTCCATTTTCTTATTCCTGGCAATCCTAACCCATCCATGGTTGGATTTGGGTTATTTAAAAGTGATTTTATACAAGGTAATAATAGTCTCTCCACTCTCCCATTAAATTTCAAAATTAGTGGGCATATAATGTCTTCTTCTCCGGCTTGGGATAAAGTTGAAACCCTAGCTTATAATAAGAATGTGTTGACTAATTGATTAATTAAGAAAAATAAATATCATATATTAATGCATACATGTGGAATGGTACAGATGAACCTATTTGCAGGGCAGGAATAGAGACACAGCTGTAGTTAAAGGACACAGTGGAGGAAGAAGTGTAGGACGAATTGGGAGAATAGGATTGACATAAATACATCATTGTGTGTAAAACAGATAGCTGGTGGGAAGCTGCTGAATAACACAGGGTGCTCAGCCTGGTGCTCTGTGATGACCTCAGGGGGTGGGATGGGAGTGGTGGGAGGGAGGCCCGAGAGGGAGGGATATGTGTATCCGTATAGCTCATTCACGTTGTTGAACAGCAGAAACTAACACAACATTGTAAAGCAATTATACTCCCAAGAGGGGAAAAAACTTCTGAAGCCCACCTTTGTCTATCCTGCCCTCCTCTAATTCACCTCCACCTTAGGCTTCCTTCAAGCCTTCAATCTTTTTGTGGCATCGGGTTCCATTAGGGTTGGAGACATACTCAGATAGGCACCTGTTTCCGGATGTCTCAGGGGACAGCCCTTTGTCCACACTTCATGTCAACTCACCAGCTTGTGTAAACCCAGATAATTCATTCCTAGAAATTGTGCAGCAGTTTTTGAAATTGTGTAGACATCGACAACTTCAGTCACCAGCCTATTTCTAATTTCATAACTGCTTTGATGGTTGTCGACATAAACCCTTTTAACGAAAAGGTCATTTTGGATTTGGGGCTTTTTTCCTCAACGGCTTGAACCGAAACGCAATCGGTCTTTCCTGCCATCTAGGATGTGTTCACTCTGCCCGCGGGAATTGGCCGTGAGGGCAGAGCAGGGTCCAGTTTGGAAGATGCCTGTGGTTTTCCAGGGACCGTGCAATGCAGAGCTGCGCATTTTCTCTTTGCTTCTTTAATCTTGCTGCTCTTTCTGTGACTCCTTCTCCCTGCGTCCTCCTCTGACTTCTCGGAACCATTGATGTTAGAGCTGGAAAAGCTCAGGATTATATACAGGAGTTGATGGATCAGTGCTGGTTCCGTGGCATTGTGTTAGGACTGGTGAGTCTGTCACTTTCCTTTCGAACCACACAGAGGCATGCTGGGGAGCAGGGGGAGAAGCAGAATGGGTGATGGGACAAAGGGAAAAATGGCAATCCTGCTAAAGCCTTTGAAGTGGTAGACGATCCATCTGCCTGTTTGAGTCTGAGGCTGAATCCCTTTTTAAAATGCATCAAATGTCGGAGTGCGAAGTTCGGTCCTGACAGCATCTGTGATGCTCTGTGGAGACATCCGCATCATGGTTTTCCAGACGTTGTCTGTATGCACACGAGAAGGGTTTGATCCACAGGCCTCGCCGGGTGGCACCAGGTGGCACTCAAGTAGACACGTCGTTTCAGTGAAGTCCTGGCAGCCAGGCCCCATAAAACCAGTGTGGGGAGAGCCGTAGGCTTTTAATTCCAACACGAAGCCACGTCGTCATGTCTCTCATTATCCCGGACATTGAAAGATAACAGGAAAGGGGGCAGGGCCAAGCAGGGTTCCTCATGACTTCATAAACCCTGGTCAGGGGAGAGTTTTTAGGGGCAGTATAGGAAATAGTTTTAATTGAGAATCACAGATTTTTATTAGAGAATTGTAGCAATATGATTTCCATTTATGCGACTAGACGTATTACTTAAAGTATTAGCATAGATGGTGTGCAAATTGAAATTTTAGCTGACCAATATTCTCAACACTGACAGCATTAAGATACACTTAGTAATATCACTATGTGGACCAAAAGATGTACTAAACACAGTCGTTAGCACCCTTTAAAGAATTCACATTCAAAACAGTAGGCACCTCTGATCTTAACTGACTGCTTCACCCTTTGTAGGTCATTATTTTTAAAGATCTCATAGTTTTTGATACAGGATCAGCTCTTGCACAGTTTTCAGTGTTGGGGGTATTTGGGTCTGATTTAAGTAAAAGTAACTTACATCACTTTTGTCTCAATGACTCTTATAGAATAGTTGTAGCCTGTAACTCTGCATTTTAACCTTATGATAGTAATCTATACTGTTTTCTCTAATGCCAGCAAAATATTAAAAAAGAATCAAGTGCTACCTTTCAGGGTAGAAAAGAGAGTTTGAATTCACGCCTCCTGAAATTAAATTTATAGGAGATCTTAAACCTGTGTGCAAAACTTTAAGTTGAATTTGGGCAGAGAGTGGAGTTTTCTGTAAAAAGGTGTTCTTCCACTTATCATAACACAAGATCACAATCTTCTAGATCACTATCGTTAGTACCAGATATAAAACTTTTTTCAAGTTAAATTTTCTCTAGCAGTGAAAGCATCCCCTTGGAAATTGGTTAGGCATTTGGGGAGGGGCATTGACTTTGAGGAATCACTAGAGGACAGTGTTCTAAACTGCCCTTGGAGTGCACCAAGTAAACGCCTAAACGGACGCATTGATCACTGATTTTCTGATCTGTAATCTCCCAGATGGCTAGTGCTAAAAGAATGTATAGAAAGATTCCACTGTGTGGATTCATAAAAGGAGTACTTCTCAATCACTACTCTTTAATACTCTGGGAAATCTCTGCAAGCAGTGGAATGATACGTTAGTGTTTACACTCTCTCATTTAAGAAATAACCATGAGGAGCCATCATCAAGAGCACAAATGTGCTGACCCCCATCCTGCAAGAAGCTCAGCGGCAAGGAATCCACCAGCAGTGCTGTAGCTACAGGAGACGCAGATGCAATCCCCGGATTGGGAGGACCCCTTGGAGGAGGGCATGGCAAATCACTCCAGTGTTCTTGCCTGGAGAAGTCCATGGACAGGGGAGCCTGGTGGGCTACAGTAGCTAGGGTCAGAGAGAGTCAGACACGACTGAAGCAACTTAGCATGCCTGCACATGCATCCTGCAAGAAAGGACTTTGCTTAATTCTTTCGTTTATAAAAATAGTTTCTTGTTTGTGCAACATGAGTCCCTAAGTGAAATCCTCTCTCACTGTACCTGACAGGCTTAGCTCATGGGGAGGGGGAGATTTACAGTATTTAACCTAGATCCTGGACTGGTTTCTCATCTGTATTCAGTGGATGCCAGCTCTGACTCTTCTGACTATTCTAGTTGCCTGAACAGAAAACTCTAGTACATTTCTACACAGATGTCTGCCTTGACTATCTTCTACTCCATTGCTCAGCAAGCCCTGAGGGGGTGGAGGTGGAGGGAAGGAGTTGGAAGAACCTATAAAAGTCTAATCCAGCTGAACACCTAAAGAGTCACCCCTTCCCAAAAGAGCCTGGTCCAGTTTTTGAAGATCTACTAAAGTCACCCAGTCATTCATGTATTTACTCAACAAAGTAAAATGTCGAGTAAATGGAATACAAAATGAATGGGATACAAAAATAAATAGAATGTTACCTTTCCTCAAGGTAATAAAATCTTTGATCAATAATCAAAATGTAGTAAACCATAAGGTGTTAGCTATGAGAAGACAGGGAAGTGACTGAAGGAACATGCCTTAACAGGGGCACGGAGGTCTTTATAAAAGATGATGCTTCTGAGCAGAATCTTGAATGATGAGTTCAAGCTCCTTAGGAGGCCAGGGAAGAAGGATACTCGATCAGAGAGAAGAATGTGTCTAAAGCATGGAGTTTGAAGACCCAGGGAGAGCCTGGGTGGATCCTCAGAGAATCCAGTTTCCAAGCCAAGGAAGTTGAGTTTTATTTTTTGAGGACAGTGGAGAGGCTTCCAGGAGATTCTAATCAGAAAACAACATAATAAAGGCTTGCAGCAGGCTAGAGCATGGAATTAAGGGGGTGAGAGACCATGTGCAGTGAAGTATAAACAGCCCAAGAGATTTAGATGAGGGTCAGAACCAAGGCTCTGGCAAGACAAATGGTGAAGGAATAGAACTCAGAAATACTTAGGAGTTATGATCCAAAGATATGGGTGATGAAGGAAAGGAAGGCGTCTCAGGATGCTATAAAGCCTGTCTCCGAAATTTCCACCCACTGGTCCACATGGAGCAAAACAAATCCTTCCTCTCCCATAAAGTCCTTCATATATTTTGTTGCAGCTGACATGCCTCTTCTCTTGATTCTCCTCCAAGATCAACATGCACGAGTTCCTTCAGACTCCGCTCGTATGTCATGGTTTCAGAACCTTCATCACCTCACCTCTGAGTCTGTTCCTCTAGGCTGCGCTCATTCATTCATCATCTGTTCTGTGCCAGGGACTCTGTCACCAACTGGGGATGCAAAGATACACTGAGTACATCTCAGACACGGTCAGTAGGTAAAAGGCAAGCAGTGAATAATGACATGCTCAATGTTGTAAAAGTTTTAATGGAAGTGTCTGCAGAGGAGTGGTTCTCAGGCTTTCCTCTGCCCCAAGCATAGCTGATAGCTTATACTTACACTGTGAGTTCCCGTAGCTCACCCAAGTGGCAGAGTCTCATGAGGACCATGGACTCATCTCCCATCATAGACTATCCCTGTGGAAGTGAGCATCCAGAGGACTGGGGCATATCTTTCCTTCACTGCCTGCCCCATCTCCTTGAGAATCAGCCAGGGCAAGGATGCAGTGGGGATGGCATACAAAATGAATGATGCCTTAAGGGAATTCATTTAGTGATATGCAGGTGGAGCATTGGGGTTGGAGTGGGCATGCTAAGGGAGGCTCCAGGAATGAAGACTAGCTCTTCCTCCTGTCCCAGTCCTTGGTCACCCAGTATCAGATCAGATCAGATCAGTCGCTCAGTCGTGTCCGACTCTTTGCGACCCCATGAATCGCAGCACGCCAGGCCTCCCTGTCCAACACCAACTCCCAGAGTTCACTGAGACTCAAGTCCATTGAGTCAGTGACGCCATCCAGCCATCTCATCCTCTGTCGTCCCCTTTTCCTCCTGCCCCCAATGCCTCCCAGCATCAGTCTTTTCCAATGAGTCAACTCTTCACATGAGGTGGCCAAAGTACTGGAGTTTCAGCTTTAGCATCATTCCTTCCAAAGAACACCAGGGCTGATCTCCTTTAGAATAGATGGGTTGGATCTTCTTGCAGTCCAAGGGACTCTCAAGAGTCTTCTCCAACACCACAGTTCAAAAGCATCAATTCTTCGGCACTCAGCTTTTTTCACAGTCCGACTCTCACA
>NW_011495057.1:4541853-4561751 GCF_000754665.1 Bison bison bison | reverse complement strand
ATTCCAGCTTGTGTTTCTTCCAGTCCAGCTTTTCTCATGATGTACTCTGCGTATAAGTTAAATAAACAAGGTGACAATATACAGCCTTGACGAACTCCTTTCCCTATTTGGAACCAGTCTGTTGTTTCATGTCCAGTTCTAACTGTTGCTTCCTGACCTGCATACAAATTTCTCAAGAGGCAGGTCAGGTGGTCTGGTATTCCCATCTCTTTCAGAATTTCCCACAGTTTATTGTGATCCACACAGTCAAAGGCTTTGGCATAGTCAGTAAGTATAGAAGCCTATATTAGCCATATAAGTGGACTTCCTTTAGTAAAATCATTGGCTTACTAGGTATCTTAGGATGATAATTGTGAGTTAGGAAAGAGTATGAAGCCTTTGTTGGCCTGATCTCTGGTTATCAGAGATTCACATATTCCACTATTTAATCCTTTTAATAACTTTAAGAGGGAGAGAGTCATTCTCTATCCACCCCACCACGCATACAACTGAAAGAAGATCTTCCTCTTTGGCCAGCCCAATCATAGCGTCCCAGCTCATGGGGCGAGGGTCGGGGGAGGGGGTCTGCCTCCTCTCTTAGATTCTGCAGCAGCACTGGGGACAAGAGCCCAGGCCTGATATTTCACCCTGTTTCCCAGGGCAGGAAAGTAGCCGCAGTTAGCCACATGGACATTTTTCATCTGTCTCCAGAACATGAATGGTTTTAATGGTTTGCTGAACAAAGAAGAGTCCTTTCAAATTAGGAAAATGCGATAGATGTGGTTCTTATTCTGTACATTTGTTGAATGCTCCAAGTTCATTTATATCAGCGCACTGGAAAGGGCATAGCAGAAGCTGGTACTTATATAAATAATAGATTTGTTGCTTTATTTATAACATCAAGCTATTAGATTGGCTGAGGGATAGTAGTCTTAAATAATTGTATCTTTTATGCGTCTCTGATGTTAAACATGAAAATACCATGTCCTTTCGATCTCTCCTTGAGCCCTAATTTATCACAAAATAAAGACTTTAAAAAAAAATTCAGATGTTCTTAAAAACAATCCTTCACTGACCAAAATTCATAATTCACAGTAAACAATTATTTTAGTTTCAGAGCCAACATACCTTCCTTTGATGGTACAGGTTCAAGGTGTCTGGGAGAAAAAAAACCTGAATATGTTGCTGAAGGGATTTTTAGTTTCCCAGAAAGACTTTTCCACTGACCTACTCTGTTTCCAGAATATTTATGTTTAAAAGAAAAGAAGGAAGGAAAGGGTGGAGAGGAAGAGGGAGGAGGGAGGGAAGAGAAAAGAACAGAAAAGAAACTTTATTTCTTCGAAAGATCAATGTAATCCGTAGACCTCTATGAACATAAAACAGATGGCAGACACGAATGAATTGTGACCAAAACCTTTGAACTTTATCGCCTTTCCAGGCCCCAGGAATATCCACCCTCTGGTGAGCCCCATCTCTGTACTCAATCAGGATAACTAAGAAGGGCATAAATAAGTCCTGTGCAAATAATTATGTTGGGTCCATTTATGCTTCACATTCAGATATGCCCGCCTAATTGAATCGAGTGTTTAATCCCAGGATTCATTATCTATTTCCCTATCTAAGTCTTTTTTCCCATTTATATTTAGCACCCAGCTGTCCCCTCCTCCAAATGGTCAACTGTAGTCCCGTAAAAATTCTTGAGAGTGGCCTTCCGAACCCCTAGCTCTGTGCAGCAATTTTCTCAGTAGAGGCAGCTGGCTCTTGGTGCGTCCCTGCCGCTGGGTTGAAATTGTTAAAGAGAGCAAGCTGCTTGGAGATGGGGAAGTGGACCTCAGCCCTTCCTGGGAGATATTCCGGGTGGAGTCAGGTCTTCAGCTCGAGTCAGGACCAGCCACTGCTGCCTTTTGTAGTCCCCAGAATAAAGCAATAAAAAGATCAGTTAAAACGCTTGCTGGAAGTTATTGATAGAAAAATTCGTTCTGCATGGAAGATTATAAACAGAGTGTTATCTGAAGATGGATTTGTTTTAATTTGGCATTGATGTATTTGATACCTGGTAGGATCAAAGAAAACAGAATCAAAGGCAGAAACACAAGCAGCCCCGCTTCTCTGAATATAGGGCTCTTTTATAGATATAAAATCTCGGGACTGGAGTGCTCAAATTTATTTGTACTGATGTTTGTTTAAAGATCAATATTAAATAAATTGGTCTGGAAGCTATAGTCATAAAGCAGCTGTCGAACTAATGTAATCCCACAATGCCATTTTGTCTACCGCCTGAAACCTGGTTAACTGTGTACTTCTAATAACATGTGGAAATCTGTTGAAAAAGAAAATAGCTGAACTGGATTTTCTGAACTAGGACAAAATTGCAGTTGCATACGAGGGGAATTTTAAAAATATATGTATTTCGTCCCTCTCAGGATGATAATCGATTTCCTTTTTGTGGCCACGTGTCCAGGATTTATATGCATGTGTGTGTGCCAAGTTGCTTTAGTCGTGTCTTTGGGACCCTATGGACTGTAGCCCGCCAGGCTCCTCTGTCCATGGGATTCCCCAGGCAAGAGTACTGGAGTGGGTTGCCGTGCCCTCCTCCAGAGGATCTTCCCCGCCCAGGGATGGAACCCACATCTCCTGCATCTCCTGCGTTGGCAGGTGGGTTCTTTCCCACTAGCACCACCTGGGAAGCCCAGAGTTTGTATAATCTACAACTCTTTTACAAAATATATACAAATGCCTCTTTGGATTATATTATTGCACATTAATATAAAAGGTAAGTCTCAAGACCCTTGATTTCACCTGTTTCGTCAATTGTTGATATTATTGCTCTGTTTGATCTTGTTGACATTTGTTGGTTTATTTTCAATCATGGTCTTTGCTGTTGTTTTGCCAACTGTGTACTGGTATGCATCAGTGCCTTTGTAAATCTCAAATTGTAGAATGTTTGCCCTGCTCTGTATTCTTTAATATTATGCACCAGATTCTACATGTATTTCTTTGATCCTTAATGTCGTTTGGAGAATACAGAAGCTTTATTGTTATCATCATCATAATCATTATCATCACTAAGTACCCATTTTACAGATGAAGAAACTGAAGCATGGAAAGAAAGGAAGTAGCTTCTTAGTTAGAAAGTCAGATCTTTGCAGTATTGGTTTGGGGGTGGGTGGGTAATCAAGCTCTTATTCATGTTCTCCTTCCAACCAAGACCGAGCCAAGGACATTCAAGACTGTGATTGGAGCCACAGAGAAGATAAAACAGGACAGAAGAAGAAAACTAAGGCAGAAAGAATTATACTTATGTATCCTGTCTGAGATGCCTGTGTAGTCTTACCCCCACTGCCACATGGTTTTTGAACATCCAGTTTTTTTTAATTATTATTTTAACACTTTGATGTATCTGAGCATAGATTTGTGCTTTTATATTTATTTGTTTTATTTATTTGGCTCTACCCAGTCTTACTTTCAGTTCATGGAATCTGTAGCTACAGCATATGACCTCCTAATTGTGGCATGTGGGATCTGGTTCCTCAGCCAGGGATTGAACCCAGGACCCCTGCATTGTTAGCAGGAAATCTTGGCCACTGGACCACCAGGGAAGTCCCCAGAGCACCCAGTTTTGTTTTGCTTGTTACTTACAAACACATGAGATATATCTCCTGCTCTCAAGTTGTATAGACTCTGGTTGTGATTGGCAGACCAGGCTTATCTGTAAAGAGGTGATCACAGTGTAATGTAATGTGGATAAAGAGTCAAATGAAAAGGACGGACTGTAGAGGCAAGAACAACATAGCTGAGTCAGCAAAGAGGGAAGAAGATTCACACTGGTCCATGATTGACCCAACTTTATTTGATTAAGGAAACGAAAACTGAAGGATGACCTGGTGTGACTTTCATGGGACCTTAGAGAGGCATTAGTGATGGTTAAGCTGGCCAAGTAGCAAGGCTTACGAAGATGAAAGTTAGTTTTGTTTTCTTTTTTTCAAATAAAACCAGAAATGGAGTGAGTTTTTTCAGAGAAACCAAAATCATGGCATAGAATATGCCCATGTTTCTATATATTTCTCTTTCTATATCCTTCCCAGTTTTCTGTAGGGCTCCCTGACTGTTTTTCTTTATATCTAAAAACTTCTTATAGCTCCTGGCCTCAAAGAACACCTGAAGGGGCATTTTTATAAGTGACTTAGAGGACAGGTGTGAGAATGAAGCAATTTTTTTGATTTCCTGGAATTGTTTATTTCTTGTGGCCTGCTTGGGAGGATTAGAGAACATGGTGATTAGGAAAATGGGCCTGTCTCCTGAATTGCAGGTAGATTCTTTACTGTCTGAGCCACCAGAGAAGCCCTAGAATCAGATTAGTGAGTAAAAATCCAAGCGTCTCTACTTGCTTGCTGTGTGACTGGGGAAAACCACTGAACCTCTCAAAAACTCAGTCTCCTAATCCATAAAATGGGAATAATAGTAGTAGCTAACTAATACGGCTATTTAGAGGGGGGAAAGCATTTAACAACATACCTGGTGCACAGTTAAAACTTTATAAATAGAAGCTATTGTAATCATGAACCTTTGTAAAGGTTTCCACTGTTTCATTTCCACTTTCTACTTCCACCCCCTGGTAGCAAGCTACCAGGAAATGTAAAGTTTTCAGAAGACGATGAAACATTACAAAGAAATACAATAGACTGTTAATTAATTTGTAAAAGTTAAACCTAAAGGGGAGATAGAATTCATAGTGCTATTCATGTTTCAGTATTCTCTGAGAGTGCGCTTTAAATAGTTGTAAAGATAAAGTATTTAGCTTTTAACTCTTTAACTAGGAACCTCTTAAATCTTTTGTCCTTTTTCAAAAAGAGGTTGTTGAACATTGCTGTTGTTGTTGCTGTTGCTAAGTCGCTTCAGTCGTGTCCGACTCTGTGTGACCCCATAGACGGAAGCCCACCAGGCTCCCCTGTCCCTGGGATTCTCCAGGCAAGAACACTGGAGTGGGTTGCCATTTCCTTACAATACTGGAAGTCAGGATTGGTCCATTTGGGCAATTTGTGCTCCGTGACCAGTTCAAGCTTAAGTCAAGTGGAATTTGTCTCTTGAGTGCTCCTACCATCCAGATGGCGACCTCTGTGGCAGAGTGGAAGAAGTTTGTTTTTTGCTTTGGTTTTGTTGTTTTGCCATAGGCTTTGCCCATCATCCATGGTTAGCAGAAAATATTGATTAATAACACCGAAGAAGTCTAGGAAACTATTTTCTGTTTTAAAAAATCTTAACCTTCAGGAATTCAGGACTCCTGTTCTTTTTTTAACTTTTTATTTTGTACTGGGGTATAACTGATTAACAATGTTGTAGCAGTTTCAGGAGAACAGCGAAGGGACTCAGTCATACATATGCATGTATCTACTCTCCCCCCAAACCCCACTCCCATCCAGGCTGCCACATAACATTGAGCGGAGCTCCCTGTGCTCTCCAGTAGGTCCCTGTTGGTTACCCATTTTAAATATAGCAGTGTGTACATGTCCGTCCCAAACTCCCTAACTACCCCTTCCCCTGGCCTTCCCCCTCAGCAACCGTAAATTCATTCTCTAAGTCTGTGGAGGACGCTCGTTCTTGCAATAATATTGATCTAAGTATTTGGGGACATTCATGGATGCCAATGAGGCAGGGGCTGGGGGTATGGAGAAGTGGCATAGTGAGCCTGATATTTCTCTTGAAGGAGAGCTGGCTTTGTAGGATTAAGAGAAAGCATTGTGGACAATGGCCAAGGAAGCCCTGCATGATATTGAAGCCTCAGTCTGGTTACGGAAGTCAAGGTTCGCTTCAGACACAGCGTGTAAAACTATGTCCACGACCAGGGCCACGGGGATGGGTTTTTTTCAGCATGAAAGACTCCGATCTTGGAGGAGTTCCACAGACAATTGTCTGCAGCCAGCAGTGCTCCTGCACGCTGGTGCACTTACTTACATATGTGGGTCACACAAAGGGGAGAGGGGGGCTCTTTGTTCCCTGTCCGCGGGATGACTAAGTTTTGTATGATATAAACGGAGGCTCAGCACCACAGTGGATATTGTCTTGGACGCCATGTAGGCACAATAGATCTTAGCCTTTATCGTAAGAGGATATCTAAAATGACTCTTTTCCCCTGTGTTTTCTTGTTAATCAGAGGCTAACTTTAAAATGTGAAGATGTTTTCATTTGAACAGTTTCAATAAATAGTCGCTTTCCTGAACTCCAAGTGTTTCAGCGTTGGCTTCTCTGATTTTTTTTTTTTCCCCTTGAAAGCCTTCATCCTGGGTAGCTAAGTTGGCACAGAGGTGCCTTTCTTACCTGGGTTTCTTCTATAAGCTGAGAATGTTTCAAATATCCAAAAGTGGTTTTAGTTACCATCTTGATTTAACATCTTTAAATATCCATCTGTGTGTATCCAGTTTATCTATTTCTACTTTTCTTAATAAAGATGTAAAACTTAAAATTGTGGCTGATTGTACTGAATTATGACTCTAAGATAGATTCATCAAATCTCCCAGCTGTATAAGACAGGGCTTACTAATGAAGTTCCCTATCAAAAAGAAAAGCCTAATTTTGATTTGGCTTAGGTAATGAACTTCTTTTTCCTGGTGTGATTGTCTGCATGGGGTGGCTAGAAGAGTGGCAGGAGAGAGTGCGCTCACAGAAGCATTATGCAAAATGTCTTTTGTCTCTTTTTGCTGGGATATATTAAATTTTCAATGTAGTCTATGTAATATAAAATTATGATAATGACTTTTGGCCCACTGTGAAGGCAGCTTGCTGGTCCTGAGCATGTGTGTCTGGCTTGAGCACTAGGATACACTGTGGGAGTTGCCTTTTCTATTAACAAACCTCTAGATACCTAATGATGAATTTTCTTTCACCAAATGTTCTCCTTTTGTCTAAAATACAAGCATTTTCTAAATTGCTTTTGAGAAAAACAAGAGAGGCAAAGAGGTCTCTGGTACTAACAAGGGATATAGAAACAAAGCAAAGGCTTCAGTTAGCATCATTCTTGTAATTATAAACCAACCAAAAGGTTGTTCCCTGTACTAGTGAAAATATTTACCGTCTTATTGGTATGACTGATGGCATCACTTAGTTAAAGGACAAATTGAACCATTGCCTCAGAAAATATTTCTCTTCCTTCCAGTCATGTGACATTTGATGGTTGAATTTATTATAGATACTTGTGGCAACTTTCAATATCTATTGGTCCTTCCCATTGGAGGAAATGTTTCTTCTTTTGTTTTTTCCTCTGTCTCCTAAAAAATGTTAAATAGTGGAAATGGAGAAAATAATGGAAGCTTTAATTTTCTTGTTATTTATCATTTTGGATACCGGTATCTTAAAAAAACTTTATGAAGGCATTTTCAAAGATTCTGTATTTCACATCATTTTTAATTTTAATATGATAGTACTTAGGCATAATAATGGAAGTTACTCTTTAAATAATTGCCACTAAAGGCTATCAGCTTATTCTAAACAACACCATCCTTGCTCAGAACATCTTTAGAACTCTGATTTTAATTGTTCTCAGGGCCAGTTTACAAAATACCCAAAAAAAAAAGCCACCACATCACCTTATAAGTCACACTTTATATTTTCTTCATTTTTCATCTCTTTATTCTTGAAGGCCAATATCTTCCTGACCTCATCTTTTATTATCCACTTGACATGAAAATGCATTTCTGTTTAGGATTTCACAGTTGTTAGGGAAATTTCTGTGATGTCACAAAGCATAGTGGGATATTTGCTAGAAAGCTAGCTTTGAAGAAATTTCACTAATGCTATGTTGAGAGTGCTGAAAAGAGGATTATAGTGTAGAAAATAGGAGACAGAGTACATGTTGATACTAAATGACATTTCAAAGTTGTGTGAGACATTAGATGCTTATTAAGTCTTCCAGTTGTGTTAGCCTATGTCAGGGGAAGGTCAATACCAAGAATATTTGCGTATCTGTTGATAACAATGTGAACATCTTTAGCAGGTGTGATTTTGTTTGTAGGCAGATTAATAACTTTGGAACTGATTACCATAACCTATTAGAATAGTTCATTAGAATTGCTTTTAAAAACCCAACTAATGGGCTCACGTGAAAGAGAAATCTCTTAGGTAACTGTCTCCTGAATTTTATTTCTGGAATTAATAGAAACTCTTGCAAAATATTTATGTTAATGAATGCTTCTGCAACCTTTCTTCGTCACTGAACAAGCATATATAAAGGGAAACCTACTGTAAAGTATCTGAAAATCTAGGAAACAACCCAGCTGTCCGTGCATTGGTTAAAATAGACAGCAGTTTTGTGACCACTTACTTGCCTGTATTTTTTCTCTCTCCTGGGACTTGCCTTCCCAAGGTTCCCAGGCCTGGCCAAGCTAAGACATGGAAGCCACATCTGTTCCATGTAAGTCCTGCTCTCGTGTGCAGAAGAGCAGTCCAGGAACTTTTGAGGTAGGCAGTAAGGAAAGTAGAGTTAAGAATGAGGTCATGCGTTAGTGAGCTATGATTCCACTGAAGGCTGCCAATAATGAGGCCAGTCCCAATGACCTTATTTCAGTCCATTTTATTTGGGGAAAAGAGTATTTGCTGAATTGGGACAATGCTTACAGCAACCCCTTGATCTCTTTGTTTGTTTTTTCTTAAATTTCAAAACTCAGGCGGTGTGTGTCTGAATAACCCAGGTGCGGTGCCTGCTGAGTGGCCTGTGCTCGGTAATCGCCAGAGATCGACAAGGGGGAGGACTTGAAGGATCTAGGAAATGAGGTTGGGCAGGTCCAAGAGGTGTCAGTCTGGTGTATTTGATGAGGTGCCATGCCTGTGCAACAGCTCCACTCCTGGAGCCAAAAGAAAGCATCCTCTGGTCCAATCTCATTCTTCCATATGTTCCCTTCTTGGTGTCGAGGGGGAGGAGGATGGAAGCAGCCCTTTAGGAAAAACGTTTAGTGTTTTAAGCTACACAAGATGATGTTTGCCTAGTAGAAAGACAGTTCTTGGCAGCCAGTTTCTATGTTTTTGCCCTTAATTCTGCGTCTGTGTTTTATCAGCTAAACCAGACAAGCGCAAATGAGCAAAAACTTCCTCACGCACGGAATGTTGGAAACTTACACTGGTCACCGACAGTCAGCAGTGATGTCGTAGAGAAAGAGAAGGGTCATAGCTCTGTAATTGGAAAACTGGAGCTTATTTTATTTACATTCATTAGGGTCTGTTGCTGAAAAATCTGAGCATGGAGTAATCATTTACAGATAAACCAGGGAGCTAGGAAAGCCTTTGAATTAAAGGCACCCTAACCTATGGACAATAAACACTCTTTTGGAAGCTGACCAGAAAATCCCAAGTCAGATAGATACCAGCAAACTCAGAGCCTCTGCAGACTTCAGAGAGTGTAAATCCTAATGTAGAAGTACAGGCAGAGTTCAGTCTCTGCCAAAGGGCAAGAAAGTCATTTGCTTCATCGAGTTTTGCCAAATGGAAGGCTTTTCTTGAGTCGGGAGTCAATAAGGGGACCCTAGCACAGAATTTCAGTTTTCTGTGCCCTAAGGAAAAATAGCTCCCAAGGGACTTCCTAACTTTGGGGAACTATTTCACTTCCTAAGATCTTGCAAAGCACAGAGACAGGGTTATGGTCAAAGGCACTGCATTTTCTAGCACAATTTGGCAGCCTGACAATATCTTTCGTGCTCTTCAAACATAAACACCAAACCCTTTTTTAAGTCTTCCTGTGACACAAACATGTAATTTTTCGTTTTACTAGCCAGAGGGTGCTGAGAATGAAATTCTTCGGCTCCAGTCAAAACATTTGTCCAAGAAGCTTAGGCTACCATTTCTATATAACAGTGGTCTGGTCACCAAGAGCGCAGGTCCACTTAATTGTTGGAAACCACGGCATTGTCAAGCTGTCGATTTTCTTTTCTTTTCATCTGCTTATGGAGACGAATCAGGTCAAGGCAAGGTTCAGTTTATTGGGTTCGTTTGAAGATTTCCTGGAAAAGCAAAAGTGCCTTCGCATTTGATTTAGTTCATCTCACTCGGTAAACGGTGGAATTTCTGCTTTTTCTCCCTCAACCTAACGCGGAAATAATAATTGACTCTTTTTTAAAGCAAGATGTTTGAGACAGGTGGGTCTTCAGTTGACTTCCGCCACCTCCATGTATGTCCATCTATGTGCTGATTAATGAGCATTTCCCTCTCTAAATCTTAGCATCATGTGGTACTTGGTTTCCTCCACGCAAATATCTTTAGGAATATAGTGGGGCTGAAAAAAATGCCCTCCCCTCTCCTTCTCCCTTGTAGGGAGCTATATCTTAAAGGAATCATTTGTCATTCTTATCAAAATGGCACTGGCCTTCTCCCCCTCAGTCTCCCCAAGTCTTGAAAAATGTAGCTGTTATTATCCCCCTCCCCCTCCCCCCCCAGTTTTATGCATCTTCCAGATGATTTAACTGAACTGATGCTATGGAGGCTATGCTGACTGGCACTTTTCCCATGCTTAATGTGCTAACAAAAGCCAATGGTGTCAGTTTTAACAGTTTTAGCTAAATTCCCACGACACTCTTAAGAAACGCTGAAACCTCTGCCATGTCTTACCCTGACAGATTCCCTGCCGTCATTGCACACTTAAAATAAATGTCATCCCCAATCAAAAAGTTCACATTTTCTCTGACAGTATAATTTGTTACTTTGTTCCTGCGTTCTCTTTCTCTTTGGCACTGCGGTCTCAGCCAGAGAGATGTTCCTTTCCTTCACGTTGGCTGCTCTCCTTTTTGTTCTTCCACGAGCCAGGCTGGGATCAGAAAGGGAAGTGGAGAAGAGACGGGCTTTTCTTTTCATTCTGGAAAAGAGAGAAATCTGGAATTTACTGGGGAAAAAAAATTTGGAATTTATTGGATGAAGCAAATAAGATATAAATTATAACCTGATACCACAGTCTGATTTCACCCAAAGACCTAGTTGCTGTGTTACTCACATAGCACATATAGAGAGAAGAGCAACAGGGTCTCAAAGGAAGAACTTGAACTCAGGAAGTGGACCCGGGCTGGAGTATTTGTTCTCGGTGTAATAGGCAGGTCACTCAACACTTCTGGTCACAATTGCCTCATCTAAGAAAAGGGTATGTAAAGACTACATGGAAGGACTTCCCTGGCGGTCCAGTGGTTGGGGCTCTGAGCTTCCACCACGGGCGGCATGGGTTCGATCCCTGGCTGGGGAACTAAATCCAACATGCCAAACAGAAAGGCCAGAGAAATAAAAATTTTAAAAATACAGTGGAAAAAAAAGACAGACTAAATGGAGTAGCACCTGGAAGGAAGGCATTCAGAAGATGGCATTCCTCTCCCATCTTTTTTTTTTTTAACTTTGTCTTTCATATTGGGGTGTCCAATTAACAATGTTGTGATAGTTTCAGGTGGACAGCAGAGGGACTCAGCCATGCGTATACATGTATCCATTCTCCCCCAAAGTCTCCTCCCCTCTCCCATCTTTGACGTCATGCCTTTCCCAAAGGTCCTGGACTCTGGGACACAGAGTACTCCTGTGGCAGCTCTCCTGCATTGACTCTGGGGCATGGCCTTTTGCCGGGTTCTTTGCTCATATGGACGTGTGATCTTTTTGTATTTCTTGGTGGAGGCACATGGGATGCTTAGTCAACACCCAAATTGTCCCATAAATTCCTCCAGATGGAGAAAAGAGGTTGTCTCCTGTGGGTTCAGAAAAACAGCTAAACAGCCAAAACGCAACCATCTTGTACCCTGTTCTTACCTGCTCAGTTGAGAAGGGCTCACTGGTGCCCTTTGGGCTGTTGGATGGCCAGGCAGTGCAGGTCAGTGGAGAGACCAAGGCGGGCAGAGAGCCAGGAGGCCGGCCTTATGCCACCAACTTGCTATGGGAACAGAAGGTCAAGTCAGTTCTCTTCAGCCTCAGTTTCATGTTAAATCAAGGGCCTTGCATGAAATGATCTTTAAGGGCCTTCCAGAACAAATTATTATAACTTCAAAAGTATGAAAGATCATTCACGTACAATTATTATTTTTTGATCACACATTTTCTGTTCACTAGCTTAAAGGCTGTCCACAGACTTCTAAGCTCAGGCTCTATCGGCACAATCAGCTCCTTTATTCCTGTGCACCCTCCTCCCCACCCCCATCCTCTTTCTCCTTTTTCGCAGAGAATAAGAGAGGTGGCTTTCACAGCAGCTGGTTAATTTCCCTGGTTTCACACTACTGTTTAATGATCCGTTTCGTGTGCCACCTCTCTCATCTACTGAAAGATAGGTACAAATTGTACCTATCAAAATTAGACTATGACTCAGGGTTATCTTTCTTCATATTTTTTCCTAGTCTGAACCTCTAAATAACTTTCTAATGTTTATTTTCCTTAATTAATTCTTCGAAACATTGCTGGTCTCTGACATCTCTAACACTTTGATGCTGAGAGAGTTGATGCCCTTAACAGCTCAGCTGTTTTCAGAGCTGGAGCGGCTGAGTCGCCAAGAGGTATCCTCTGTGTGGCTGGACTGGTGTGCGAGCCACGTGGGAAGGGCTGAGTGGCAGGTAGGGATGCTCTCCGTACTGTTTTGTGTCTGATTCTACCAATGGGGCCGCTACTCCAGTGGGTAAGGATGTCTGAGCGGAGGGCCTTCAGAGAGGCCTGGGAAACTGATCACTTGTAATATGGAGCCACCGAACAAGGGCTGTAGAAAGGAAAAGTCCCCAACCCCCCAGGAATGGAGGACTTCTCTATGCTTTTATTTGGGATGTGGTGCTGCGTAAAGAACAGTGGTCCGACATCCTCAGAATCAAGCCACTAACTGCCACATGGTGAGCCTCTTATCCCTTCCCATAGTCAGTTCCTCGGCTGCTAAATGAAGAAGCTGGGCTCAGTGTCTGTCCCAGTTCTTCCCCAGGGAGAGCAAGGCTCACTGCTGGGGTGGATCGGGAGGGTGTGCGCGTGAGCACCACGTGTCCGTCAGTCTGTCTGCAGGCCTGGAAGAGGGCAGGAAAACTGGACGGGAAGAACGGGGAGCACCTGCTTGATTTCCTGCTGGTGTTGTCCAAGCCAGGCAGAATAGGCAGTTCCCGTGAAATCCGTGAGACCACTCTTCATACCTGCGATTGTTTGTTTAGTGTAAGGTCTAAATGTGGTAATACAAATGAATTGGCCATTAGCAGCGAGAGGAATCTCGATAACGCAGTTAGGAACTGTCAGAGGAATCCTCCCAAGAAACAAGAACAAAACTGGTAGGGGCAGCCTGCTTCCAAACGTTCCAATTCTAACAGAAGAGGAAACCTTTGCCCGAGGTGATACTGTGGGGCAGGGTTTGAAGCCGCGTTTTCCATCACTTACAGGTGCCAGAATGTACTTTTTTTCCCCTTTTCTATTTTTTTTGTTTGTGTTTTCAAAGAAAGCTGTTTGCACTCATGCCCCTCACTGTAGTGGTTCTTGAACACAGCTTTGGCAAGCAGTTTTTCAGTGAGGATATTTGTGAGAACGGTTATAGATTTTGGCTGTCTTAGGAAGACTTCATCTTTCTATTAAATTTTAAAAGGGCAGAAATAGAACACTAGTTTTTAATCAGTGTGATCAGGTTTGGGCTGGACTGTGATGTGGGGAGACTTAACCTGGGGGGTTAGAGGGAGACCCAGGAGGATCTTTCTGGGAGGTCAGAGGTCACAGCAGCAGGAGCCTGGCCTCCTCCCGATTTGGCCCAAGGTCATTAGCTTTCCCCGCCGCCCGCCCTCGGTCCATCAGCCACATCCAGCACCCTCGCTGATATGCGCTGTCCTGTTGGGTTTCAGAGCTAGACTTGGTTCTGGGACTGTCTTCTTGAAATTCAACACTGAGGGGTTATCTTGGTGCAGAGAGTGTTCCCACATAATCTAATAGATGTCAAATCATTTTCTTTTTTATGTCAGACCTGAAGTCCAGGGATCTGGGGTCTAGTGCTCAGGCCTCAGTAATTAATGTGACAGAAGAGACAGCATAGCCTAGTGATTAACACCATAGACTCCAGAGTCCAAACTCTCTGGCCCTGTGTCCTGTCTCTGCCATTCTCATGTTTGATCTTGAGGGAATCACTCACCCTCTCTGTGCCTGAGCTTCTCCTTAGATAAAAATAATAATGGGTATATTCATAATAATACCTCATAGAGCTTTTGTGAGAATTAAATAATATATGCAATGAGCTCAGAGCCGTGCCTGATGGAGTAATCACCCAGCTGACGTTAGATTTACTATAGCTGTTGTTGTATCGTTTTTAATACTTAGCCCGTCTCTTTGTTTTCTTACCTGAAAAATGGAAGGGTTCAGCTAGGTGATCTGAAGGTTCCTCTACCCCCAAAGTTTATTAAATTATTGATGGAAAATATTGACCATAGAGAATTATTTTAGGCAAAGTGACATAAACATAATTTTAACAAATTACTCTGTCCTTTCTACGGTTATTGCGTAGAAATGAACATTTTCTAAGGAAACTGTCTGTAAATTCAGAAAAAGAAAACATTGTAAATCTTACAATTTTTTTATATCATTAGGAAATTCATGGTTCGTTCCTTTAAAAAAATGATCTTGTTGATTCACATGAAAGGGGAAAAAAAAGAGGGAAAATTTCTGTCTGTCTACTTCAGTTTTCTCTCATTTGAGGTTGAGTAGCAATAATACCTTTTATCTTGTATAATCTTTCAAAACCCTTCACATTTTTAACAAGCTCCTACAGCCGTTTATATGTTGTACTGAAATATAATATTGACTAAGCTGACATATATATTAAAAAGCAACCAAGGAATAAAAGGGTATTGTTTTGGTATATAAATCAAAAATAATACAGCAACTGGTCTTTCAGTGATTAAAGCTGCCTTTCCCTTTAATAACTCTCTAAAGAAACAGGAAATGTAATTTCCCTACACCTTTCCTGGGGCTCTCCAATCAGCCAGGTCCTCTGGGGGTTCCCTACTGTATATTCCTTCATCAACATGGAGTCCCCCAAGGGACCCACACACACTCTGTTAAAATTAGCTGTGTTCCACATTAGTGACAGGAGCAGAGTATTCCTGTGAGGGGTACACAGTTGTATGGTGCCGCTTCCTGTTTGAGCAAAATCATATCTTTAATTGCAGAGAATTTTTTTCATTACCTGTTAATTGATAAATCATGCTTGCTCCTGCTGCTGTAGCTCGTAGCTGGTGCTGCAAACCTGATTGGGAGGCAGTCTCCAGCCCAACCCCCATTGTCCTTCCACCCCAAACAAAAAGGATAAGACGCATCATCCTAGCCAAAGAAAGAAAACAAGCAGATCGGATCCCTGGGCAGCTGCCTCAACGAGTTGCGTCAAAACAAAAACCAAAGCCAAAAAATATACAAATATACACACACACACACAAAATACACACACACATAATAAGGAGTTTTAAATGTTTCCCTTTCCTTTCTCCCTCCTTTTGTCATTCTTGTCCTTTTATTCTTGTTTCTAATCTGGGTAGCAAGAGGCCACTGTCTTGGGAAGAACAGTAAAAATCCTGAGTATCGTGAAATAATTTAGCTGATAATTCCCCACTGTATAATTTTCTACGCTTCCTGCTAGCTGACCTTGTGGGCTCCTGTCAGGTTGCTAAGGGAAATCCAGCAGGACTCCTGCTCTGCTCCTTTACTTTTCAGAAGTATTACAGGACAGAGTGGTGTGTTGGTGGCAGTTTAGTTATGGGGCTGCACGTTCGGTGCTTGATCAAATAGCGCGGAGCAGCCCCTCCCCACCGCTTGCCTGGGTCTCCCACCCCCACCCCGCCCCTTCCCTTGGTGAGAGCTGTAAGATGGAGAAATTGCTGCAAACTGTTGAGCTGGAATTGGGAGCTTGATGGATGTCATCAGAATGTGGCTGGATCCCTTGGGGCGTGGCCGGGGGAGGAGGCTGGCCAAGCTGATGACTTCTAATGGAATGCGGTGCCTTTTATCTCAGATGTCAATCTTCGTGCACGCATTGGGTTGAGAGGGAAAACCTGCAACCACTGCACTGAGGGCCGTTTTCAGAGTTGGAAGGCACACAGCCCCCACTCCCTGCCTGCCTGAAGCCCTCCCTCATCCCATATCCCCAGTCTTTCTGGGCTGGGTCACCTGCAATTTGGGCAGCAGAGGAGGGCAGGGGAAGCAGATGGGGACATTGTCTTTATCAAGACGTCTCTAGACCAGGCAAAAGTTACCCTGCTCATTATGATTGGGACGTAATACACCATTGATTTGCGTCCAAGTAATTCCCAGGTAATTATAGGCCATCGATCTAACTGAGCAGGAGCTATGGCAGTTGTATTCTGCAAACCTTATGTTGCCTCACACCTGGCGAGGGCAGCACTGTTGTATTAAAAATCTGGAACAGTTAAATCCTTGCGCACCCTTCGGCCACAGGGATAGGTGAAGACTAGGATGATTTCAGAAGTCTCTGGGAGATGCGATGGACTCCATCTGCAGTCTGTTCTGTAAGCTCTGTTCCATAACGTTTCCTCTGATGATATATACAAGGTAAGACAGCTTCCTGTTGGTGGGTGCTGCCTATAGGCCGCCAACAATAAGACAGGAATTGCATCAGCTGGCTGGTTTCGTGTCTCAGCTGTCACCAAAAGAGTGTAGTAATATTCCTGATTAAATGTCATTACTCTGTAGCACAAAAATGGGAACACTGACATGATTTTGGATCTGTTCCTGTTAAAATTTAGCAGTAGTAGCAAAGTATGCCTGCTGTGGATTCAGCACAGCTATTTTTATGCTATATTCTACGGCGGGCTTGGAATTTTTATCAATAAGTCTACATTTTATACCCATTGATTCCTTCTGGTGTTGTTCAACTGGAGGATAAAAAGAATAAAAATACCTTAAGTAATAGAACATAGAAAACTTTTGTTTCAATCAACAGTTGTTGTCAACTCAACTCAAAATAATATGGTTATTGTCCCAGGATAAGATAAATTGATATTTATCTTACAAGTTGTTTAAGTAACAGGAGGTAAAACTGTACTGTGAGAAAATGAAGTTTCCTTTGTTGCATATGTCTTTACCTGATGACCTGATACTCAAGAGTGTATCAGTATAGATGTGTTTAGACACAATAGTTTCCACGTGGCTTGTGAAGAGTGTGTTACTTGTTGTGTCATATTATCTTTTGATGGCCTGTATGTCTGCAGGAGGCTGATATATGTGTGTGAGTGGAGCAGAAAAAAAAAAAGTACGGATGGAAAGAATTTTAAAAGTCAATTCTGAGGAAATAGTCACAGATTGTTATTTCTATTTGCCAGAATTAGAATTACATCATTGCTAAATCTTCATCCCAAGAAAATAAACTATAAAACCTGGTCATTTGTCTACTTCCAGTTCCTTTAGCTGATTACAAGCTTGCAGCCAAATGGGGGCAAACAGAGGTAGTGAAGAGAGACATTTGACTCCTAACCACAAATGCACATAGAATCTCTATTACGGCCATGTTAATACATTCATCTAGATCAGTAAAATAAATTAGACTGTACTTTCCATCATTAGTAGATGGGATTATTTATTAAACTCTGCCGAGAGACCTGAAAACGGAATATCTGAAGCTACGGCTTCAATTGCACGTGCTGTGTCCATTGACCTGGTGTTTAGTAGATGATGATACTCACTGCCTGAGTGCAGATGTGAATCATAAAAATACTGCCATCCAAGGGGCCAGCACACCTTTCACTTTGGGAAATCGATGGGTGCTTGCGTGCCTTTCCCACCAATGAATAGGTAACTCTCTCCTGTCGGGACAGAAGGTAGTAGAATTTACGTTCCCATTTGGCATCTGCATGCTTCCAGATCAGGGCTTTGTCTCCTCCTCTTGCTAGATAAGTTGAAACATTGACAGGCAGCATGTTCCTTTTTTTCCCCTTTTATTACAGTAATTTATAAGATATTTTAGCTAACAGGAGAACGGCCCAAGGGGGCATTCTCATGTTAATTACCAAATGTGGGCTTGTCAAAATCAAATAGCTCCAGGAATAATGCAAGTAGCTCTGCATCATTATATTGTTTGGCCCTCAACCCAATATTAGCTACTTTTGAAAATCTGGGTTCATTAGGCTTTTATATTTAAAAGAAGAATCACTACTGGGGGCCTTCAGACAAATCTAAGTCACAGTCAGCAGCTCAAGAGTTTAATGTAAATGACATTAAAAAAAATATACTCAGGGAAGCATAAAACAAAAGAAAACAAAAAAATCCTGTGCCTGAGATTGAAGTATTTATTTTCTGTCTGTATGAGCAATCTGAAATTGAAGATAGTGTTTTACTATATGATTATTTTAGGCGTGTGCAGCTGCTCTTGTTTTATTCCTAAACATCCTGCCAGTTAGTATGATCATCAAGTTGGTGAATCCAAACACACTGAAAAAGTGAGGAGTTATAAAATACTAATATAATAGACATATGAATGTATTGTTTGTTGTTTAGTTGCTCAGTTGGGTCCAACTCTTTGCAGCCCCATGGTCTGTAGCTCACCAGGCTCCTCCATCCATGGGATTTCCCAGGCAAGCATACTGGAGTGGGTTGCCATTTCCTTCTCCAATAACATTTATAGTATATAGTATTATTGATTAAGTATTCAAAGTATCTCAAAACTATTCAGAGATTTGTAGTTTGAGATACAGAATTATCTGCTTCATTTGGTCTCTCGTCTTTTTCTCTGCCTTTGAGATCGATTGCATTTTTAAGACCAAAATTTTAGATAAGGAGAGGCAAATAAATGTTTGTTTCTTTAAAAAAACCTCTCCCTTCCCCAAATTCTGCTGTGTTCTTGGCTGATACAAGAGTAAAAGTAGGTAGAATTGGTGACAATGTCAATGAAGGACATAAGTAAACAGCTGGTGATGTCAACAAGAAGTTAGAAGTAAGATTTGCTACACTGAACTACAATGTGGGCAATCCTCTTGTGGATAATCGAGTTCACTATATATACAAGTGAGAATTAATTAGAGACGTGTGAACTATTAAAGTACTAGCTAAAGGATATTACCATAGAGGCTGTGGTGAATCAGAGCTTGAATATTCAACTCCTGGTGTTTATTCTGTAAGCATTTATTCAACATCTACTATATACTAGGCTCCATCTGAGACACCAGGGATATAAAGACAAATACAGCATAGTGGCGCCAGAAAGGAACTTGGATCAAATGAGGCACCAGACATGTGAATGAACAATTGCATCACAATGTGGTATTTATCTCCCAGGCTCTGTACCAGGAAAAGGGATCTTAAAGCTTCCTGGGAAGCTCAGAGAAGGCTTAGGAGAAGAACTCCCTCACTGATATTTGAAGAATAAGCAGGAGCTTGCAAGGCCAGAGAAGTACTTTCCTGTTTCTGAAAGACCTCTGGTTGTTCAGTTGCTAAGTCCTTCGTGACCCCATGGACTGCAGCACGCCAGGTTTCCCTGTCCATCACCAACTCCCGGAGTTTACTCAAACTCATGCCCATTGAGTCAGTGATGCCATCCAACCATCTCATCCTCTGTTGCCTTCTCCTTCTGCCCTCAGTCTTTCCCAGCATCAGGGTCTTTTCCAGTGAGTTGGCCCTTTTCATAACATAGCAAAGTATTGGTGCTTCAGCCTCAACGTCAGTCCTTCCAGTGAAAATTCAGGGTTGATTTCCTTTAGGATTGACTGGTTTGATCTCCTTGCTGTCCATGAGACTCTCAAGAGTCTTCTCCAACACCATATTTGGAAAGCATCAATTCTTTGGCACTCAGGCTTTTTTATTGTCCAACTGTCACATCCATACATGACTACTGAAAAAACCATAAACTTAACTATACAGATCTTTGTAGGCAAAGTAATATTTCTGCTTTTTTATATGATGCTTAGGTTTGTCATTGCTTTTCTTCCAAGGAGCAAACATCTTTTAATTTCATGGCTGCAGTCACTATCCACGGT
>NW_011495057.1:4538945-4541753 GCF_000754665.1 Bison bison bison | reverse complement strand
GCAGCACGCCAGGTTTCCCTGTCCATCACCAACTCCCGGAGTTTACTCAAATTCATGCCCATTGAGTCAGTGATGCCATCCAACCATCTCATCCTCTGTTGCCTTCTCCTTCTGCCCTCAGTCTTTCCCAGCATCAGGGTCTTTTCCAGTGAGTTGGCCCTTTTCATAACATAGCAAAGTATTGGTGCTTCAGCCTCAACGTCAGTCCTTCCAGTGAAAATTCAGGGTTGATTTCCTTTAGGATTGACTGGTTTGATCTCCTTGCTGTCCACGAGACTCTCAAGAGTCTTCTCCAACCTCTTGAGGAATCATAAATATCCTGGGTGGGATCCAATGATGCAAGGTGTGCCAAGGAAAGGAGCACACTTCACTATTACAGACCTTGCAAGCCATACCGAGGAGTACCAGTTTCATCTTGCAACCCGTGGGTTATCCTGAGGAAGTTTAAGAGAAGAGTGACTTGCTTACATTTCCTTATCATTCTGGCGTCAGTGTGGACTAAAGAGGTAGTATTGGAAGCCAGAGGAACAGGATTTTTCCACTTAGGTATGCCATACTCGAATACTTTGGCCACCTGGTGCAAAGAAATGACTCATTTCAAAAGACCCTGAGGCTGGGAAAGATGGAAGGCGGGAGGAGAAGGGGACGACAGAGGATGAGATGTTTGGATGGCATCGCTGACTCAATGGACATGAGTTTGAGTAAACTCCGGGAGTTGGTGATGGACAAGGAGGCCTGGTGTGCTCCAGTGCATGGGGTCTCAAAGAGTCAGATACAAATGAGTGACTGAACTGAACTGAACTGATGCCATACTCAGGGGTTCCCTGATAGCTCAGTTGGTAAAGAATCTGCCTGCAGTGCAGGAGACTTCAGTTCCATCCCTGGGTCAGGAAGATCTGCTGAAGAAGGGATAAGCTACCCACTCCAGTATTCTTGGGCTTCCCTTGTGGCTCAGCTGGTAAAGAATCCAGCTGCAAAGAGGGAGACCTGGGTTCTATCCCTGGGTTGGGAAGATCCCCTGGAGAAGGGAAAGGCTACCCACTCCAGCATGCTGGCCTGGAGAATTCCATGGACTGTATAGCCCATGGGGTCACGAAGAGTCGGACAAGACTGAGTAACTTTCATTCATTCCATACTCGAGAAAAAAAGAAAGTCAGTTTTAGATTAGGTTGATTATATTTTTTTAATTAATATGCTGTTTCTTAGACCAGTTTTAGGTTCACAGAAGAATTGAATAGAAATAAAAAGTACAGAGAACTCCCTTATACTCCCCCAACCCCACCCCACACCCAGATACCCCTGTTTTTAACACCTTGCATTGCTGTGGTGCATTTGTTACAAATGATGAACCAATATTAATACATTACTGCTAATTAAATAGTTTCACTGCACTAAAAATCCACTGTGCTGCCTCCCTCCTCTCAAAACCCTAGCAACACTGATCTTTTTGCTGTCTCCATAACTTTGCCTTTTCCAAAATGTCAAATAGTTGGAATCATACAGGAGGCAACCTTTTCAGATTGGCTTCTTTTACTTATTAATATAGTCAACACAAAAGAATGCGAGAGAAGACACTACACATGGACATCACCAGATGGTCAATACTGACATAAGATTGATTATATTCTTTGCAGCCAAACATGGAGAAGCTCTATACAGTCAGTGAAAACAAGACTGGGAGCTGACTGTGGCTCGGATCATGAACTCCTTATTGCCAAATTCAGACTTATATTGAAGAAAGTAGGGAAAACCACTAGACCATTCAGGTATGACCTAAATTAAATCCCTTATGATTATACAGTAGAAGTGAGAAATACATTCAAGGGATTAGATCTGATAGAGTGCCTGAAGAACTATAGATGGAGGTTTGTGACATTGTACAGGAGGCAGGGATCAAGACCATCCCCAAGAAAAAGAAATGCAAGAAGGCTCAATGGTTGTCTGATGAGGCCTTACAAATAGGTGAGAAAAGAAGAGAGGCTAAAGGCAAAGGAGAAAAGGAAAGATATACCCATTTGAATAGAGTTCCAAAGAACAGCAAGGAGAGATAAGAAAGCCTTCCTCAATGATCAGTGCAAAGAAATATAGGAAAACAATAGAATGGGAAAGACTAGAGATCTCTTCAAGAAAATTAGAGATATCAAGGGAACATTTCATGCAAAAATGAGCACAATAAAGGACAGAAATGGTATGGACCTAACAGAAGCAGAAGATATTAAGGAGAGATGGCAAGAATACACAGAACTATACAAAAAAGACCTTCATGACCCAGATAACCATGATGGTGTGATCACTCACCTAGAGCCAGACATCCTGGAATGTGAAGTCAAGTGGGCCTTAGAAAGCATCACTACAAACAAAGCTAGTGGAGGTGATGGAATTCCAGTTGAGCTATTTCAAATCCTAAAAGATGATGGGGTAAAAGTGCTGCACTCAATATGCCAGCAAATTTGGAAAATGCAGCAGTGGCCACAGGACTGGAAAAGGTCAGTTTTCATTCCAATCCCAAAGAAAGGCAATGCCAAAGAATGTTCAAACTACTTCACAATTGCACTCATCTCACACGCTAGCAAACTAATGCTCACAATTCTCCAGGTCAGGCTTCAACAGTACATGAACTATGAACTTCAGATGTTCAAGCTGGATTTAGAAAAGGCAGAGGAACCAGAGATCAAATTACCAATGTCCATTGGATCATCCAAAAAGCAAGAGAGTTTCAAAAAAACATCAACTTTTGCTTTATTGATTACGCCAAAGCCTTTGACTGTGTGGATCACAACAAACTGTGGAAAATTCTGAAAGAGATGG